>NC_051185.1:142557086-142641311 GCF_013339695.2 Rhipicephalus sanguineus
CCATAGCTTGCGGCTGCGCCTCTGATAGCTGTGGAGCGCTCAGTGACTGCTGCATTTTCTGGCACACGACGTCAGCGACGGAATCCACCTGAGGTTGCGATGAAGGTAGAATTTTTCGCAGGTCCTCTTGCACAATTGCTCTGGTCGTTTCAGGCAGCTCGGTGGTTCCTAGCGCTTGAAGGTCGGTGTAGCTTGTAGCCAAGAAGCTGCGGTTGTATTGCGGGGTTCGCATCTCAAGCGTTTTCTCGATTGTCAAAGCCTCCGAAGCAAATTCAGCGACAGTCTTCGGCGGGTTCCTTGTCAATCCACCGAAGAGTTCTTGATTTACAGCTCGCATGAGGAACCTGACTTTGTTCTCTTCGGGCATACTTGGGTCGGCGTGTCTGAACAGGCGATTCATGTCCTCCGTGTAGATGACACTGTTTTCATTGGGCAGCTGCACACGGCTTTCGAGTATAGCTGCGGCATGTTCCCTGCAGACCACGCTCGTAAAAGTGCTACGGAACGTCGTCCGAAAGAGATTTCAGATTTGTAGCACGGATTCTCAGTTCTCTAACCCCGTCTTTACGACGTATTCTAGGTAGACGTAGAGGTGACACTTTTTCTCCGGAATTTCAGTTGTTGAAGGTGGCGACTCGGTCGTACGTCTCCAGCCAGCTTTCTGGGTCTTCAATCGATGATTCACGGAATGTTGGCGGAGCATAATCAGTACAGGCGGCACAGTGGCTGGCTGTCGTCGTCCCTGCGGTCGAGGTCAGGGTCTTGGTTTGCCAGGTCTTTTCAGGTAGAGGCCCTTACTGGCGGGGAGGGGGGGTAGACTTTGTTGCCTGCGGTTTGCTCGGTGCTCGGCGTTCGTGTGGACGTCCTATTTGCAACTTGGGCTGGGTTCACGGCTTGACGGCGGTGTCCGCAACACGAACAGTACCTCCTCCAGATATCACGGGGTCGTTACGTCGACGAAAGCAGCAGTCGGCGTGTCCAAGGTGAAACTCTTTATATAGCCGAACTTGTGGCCGGGAAACGGAAAGTCAGACTACAGGAATACGCACTTTACAGTGATAGCGGCGAACAGAGCGTCGGCCGTCGACAAAACTGAACAGCAAGGGGTGTCGGCATTTATACATGCGGCAACGAACATTCGAGCCTTATCGCTGGTGCCGCGTTAGTTCCAGAATGAACTCATGTGTTCGCGTTTGCGCGCTCAAGCATAACAGACGATCCTAAAATAATCTCCAATGTTCTCAGACATTCTGGCGCGGCTTGCGCAAGCCAGCAGCTACAAGTGCAATGGGCCGGTAACATAAATCATATAAAGAAAGGGGCGTGTGTAAACATATTTATTGTCACGCGTGTTATTTTGATGTATTCGGGCTTCACCCGCAAATACTGTTTGCAACGCTCCGCGCAGACCGCGCCGCGATGTATAGAAGCTTCACGAATGTTTCAGCTCATTACATTAGGATGGCGCGCAGGACGCGAAAAGTCTAGTTTCTTCGAGAGATTAGGCTGTCACCAGCGATAAAGCTGGAATGTTCGATAGCACACCTATAAAAGCCGACACGCTTCACCGCTTGTCTTATTATTGACGGTTTACGCTCTGTGCGCAGTGTGCAGTGTGTATTACATGCAGTTTCACTTTCTATTTTACGTCCACAAGTTCGGCAAAGTAAGGAGTTTCATCTTGGACACGCCGATTATTGCCTTTGTCAACGTCACGACCCCGTGATATCTCGTGGAGGTGCTGGTTCGTCCATGTTCCGGATGCCAACGCAAGACCGTGATCCAAGTCCAGGTCGTCAACAAGAAGACCCGAGAGACATCCAGGATCGTCCAGCTAGCCGCAGGCAGCCAGGACTACGACCGGAGTTCGGATCTCTACCTGGTATTGCAATAGCCAAGCCGACAAAGCCAGCGGCCACGATGACAGCACTGGTGCAGCCTACACCACTCCTGCTTCAGCAGCCGCGGGAGCCGACGAAATTTCATGGGTCGTCGTGCCAAGAGCCTCACAGCTGGCTGGAAACATATGACTGGGTCGCCGTCTTCAACCATTGGAGCAATGAAGACAAGTTGCGGCATGTCTACTTCGCCCTGGAAGACGCGGCTAGGACATCGTATGAGAATCAAGAGTCCAGTCTAACATATTGGCAATCTTCCGAACAAAGTTCTTGACAACATTCACTAGCGTCGTCTGCAAAGAGAGGGCGGAAGCTCTTCTTGAAACTCGCGTCCAGCTCCCCCAAAAAAAATGTCACGCTCTTCAAGGAAGAAATGACACGTATTATCCGCCACGCAGACCTTGGCGTGTCCGAGGAGAAGAAAGTGCGCTTTCTCATGCAAGGAGTCAGGCAGGAGCTCTTTGCTGGGCTGATGAGAAACCCACCGAAGACCGTTCAGGAATTCCTTTCGGAAGCAACGACGATTGAAAAGACGCTGAAAATGCGCACACGGCAATTCAATCGCCGCTCGGCGCCAGTCTACGCAGATATTCAATCACACTGCTAAGACGACCTGCTCGAAACCATAAGAGCTGTAGTGCGCTAGGAGCTTCGTCGAGTGTTTACGTCGTCCCAGCCTGGAGTTCCCACGATTGCATATCTTGTTCGAGAGGAAATCCAGCAGTCGTTAGGTACTCTTGAACCGCCACAGCCGCAGCTGCGAGCCATGGCCTATGCGGCTGCAGCGCAGCGCAACGCCCCCCCCCCCCCCCTCCGCGCCCACGTCAAGACGCCGCACCGCCGGAGACACCGCCACTACCACCACCGAAGCCATACCGCCCAACTGTCGCCTAGCGCAACGCTCCGAGGAAGACCGACGTGTGGCGTGCCCCCGAGCACCATCCTCTCTGCTACCACTGCGGAGAAGCCGGCCACACCTACCGCCGCTACCGCGAGATGGGCCTGCGTGGATTGCCATCAACGCGCCACGTCCAGAACGAGGTGAACGACCACGTGGCATCGCCCACTAATTTGCAGGAGCGCAATGACGTTGCCGCCGACGACAACGCCGCCCCTAAGAACACGACGCAAACCAGACGGAGCCCTCACGACAAAACCCCGCGGCTTAAACACCTGTCGACGCGACGTAGAAGCAGCAGGACAAGCCGTGCTCGCCGTAACCCCACACATCGACATAACTGTAATGCAAGGCGACGCATCGCCGATCTTGACGTGCTTTTTGGTGGCCACAACGTCACCGCACTTGTCGACACCGGAGGCGACGACTCGGCATCAGTGGCCCGTTCACCGCGAAGTTGAAAAAAGTGGAGACCTGTAGCGCACTAGCGCGGGCTACGGAGAGAGAGAGAGAGAGAGAGAGAGAGAGAGAGAGAGAAAGGAAACATTGTAACGCCCACATTAAGGGTTTGGGGTTTATTGACAGAAGGCTTGGATGGCAAGACCCCACAGGACGAAGCTGCCGAAAGATCTTTCAACCTCCACACACTTCTTCCTCTTCTCCGTCCGGCACATACACGACGTAATATTTTCCCCTTCGCAGACGAAGCGCACCGCGCATTTTAGGCATCGTCCCGCCGATTAAAAGGTTTCAGGCGAGCCACATGGGTGACCTCAGTCTTTGTAGATCGTCTCCCACTAGCTGTCAGGCGTGCCGTTGTATAGTCCACTGCACTGAGGCGCTCAAGGGCAACGAATGGGCCGGCGTAGTTGGCGAGAAGTTTTTGGCACAAACCACGCCTGCGCAAAGGCTTCCATACGAGCACAATATCTCCCGGTTCATAAGTCACGTGGCGGTGCTTGCTGTCATAGGGGAGCTTCGAAAGGTCTTCTGATGCTACGGTACGCAGACGGGCACGACGGCGAGCTTCTTCAGCGAGACAGTGTTTCGGCTAAAGAAATATCTCCCAGTTCATAAGTGACGTGGCGGTGCTTGCTGTCATAGGGGAGCTTCGAAAGGTCTTCTGATGCTATGGTACGCAGACGGGCATGACGGCGAGCTTCTTCAGCGAGACAGTGTTTCGGCTAAAGAAGGATCGTCATTATCAGAGAACGAAAGGATAGTATCGAGGGCAGGGGCGTAGCCAAGGAGGGTTCAAACCCCCCCCCCCCCCCCCCCGAAATTTTTCAGTTTTGCTTGCGTATATATGCGCTCACACATACAAACGCACGCACGAACATACATAAAGTATGGTTGAACCCCCCCCCCCCCCGAAAAAAATTTCTGGCTACGCCCCTGATCGAGGGTATAATGAGGGTATAACGAGGGAGTCGAACATAAAGAAGAAAGAAAGGGCTGTGGCTGGTGGTCTCGTGTTGGGCAGTATTGAAGGCATACGTGATGAACGGAAAACGTCGTTTCAGTTGTTATGGTTGGACGCCACGTACATTGACAACACATTCATTAGTGTCCGGTTCGTTCGTTCGGTAAGGCCATTCGTCTGTGGATCGTAAGGTGTCGAATGTCGAAGTTCTGAGCCACACATACGAAGGAGTTCCTCGACAACGTCTGCCGTAAACTGACGTCCGCGGTCACTGATTATGACGCGAGGAGGTCCGTGGCGCAGTATAATCGAGTGCAGAAGGAAGGAGGAGACTTGCCCAGCAGTTGCAGATGGCGGGGTGGCCGTATCGCAGTAGCGGGTAAGATAATCGGCGCACACTACAATCTGTTACCTTTCGATGAGCGTGGAAAAGGGCCGACGAGGTCAATGCCAACTTGCTCAATTGGAGCACTGGGAGGCGTCACAGGCTGTAGGAGTCCGGCTGGAGCTGTCGTGACAAATTTGTGCGCCTAGCATTGGGTACAACCGGCCCCGTACTGCTCAACTGACTGGCGCATGCGTGGCCAGTAAAAGCGCTCCTGTGTACGATGGAGTGCTCGCGTCATTCCCAGGTGACCCGAAGTTGCGTCGTCGTGCATGGCGCGCAGAACAGAGGAACGTAGCCTATCCGGAACCACCAGCAGGAAGCGGGAACCCGTGGCCGAGAAGGTCTTCTTGTAAAGCAGTCCGATCACGAACGCAAAAGCGACCTTCCGAAGTGGATGCGCGTGCGTCAGCAAATAACGGCTCCAAGCTGACGTCCGTCCACAGCTCAATTTCAAAGGTGGCCTTGTCCGGGAACACTGGTGTCACTGACGCAATGAGGTGATCGAAATTGTCGGCATTGCAAACTGTCGTATCAAGCGGCATCCGCGAAAGGCAATCAGCGTCAGCGTGTTTGCTGTCGCTCTTGTACAATACCGTAAAGTTGTACTCTTGCAAGCGTAGGGCCCAGCGTGCAAGACGGCCGGATGGATCGCGAAGGCTTACAAGCCAGCACAAGGAATGATAATCCGTGACCACTTAGAAGGGACGACCGTACATGTAAGAGCGGAATCGCTGTACAGCGAAGACGAGTGCCAGCCATTCCTGCTCAGTTACTGTGTAATTGCGTTACGCCTTACACAAAGTTCTACTGGCATATGCAATGAGGTGTTCCGCTGGCGTCAGTATGAACTTCAGTTGTTGCAGAAGAATCAAAGTACCGGTGAATAGGCTGCGACGTGAGTAGGAACTTCAGTTGGTTGAAGGAAGTCTCGCAGTTATGTGTCCATTCAAAACTAGCACCTTGACGAAGCCGGCTGGTCAAGGGGAAGGCAACGTCAGCAAAGGCAGGAATAAAGCGGCAAAAATACGAGCGCAGGCCTAAGGAGCTACGAAGCTCCTTCGTAAAGAGAGGTGGTTTAAACGCTTTCACGGCCGCTGTCTTGTTTGGGTCAGACCTGATGTCATCTTTGTTGACGAGGTGTCCAAGGTTTGTCGCGCGCTGAAACGAAACTTCTTCGCATTAAGAACGAGGCCAGCGTTTCTAATGCATTTCAGAACAACGTCCACTCCTTCGTTATGTTCACTAAATGTGCGCCCGAAAATCACAATGTCATCGAGATCACACAGACAGATGTTCCGTTTTAGGCCACGCAGAATAGTATCCATGAACCTTTCGAATGTGGCGGGAGCGTTACATAACCCAAACGGCATCACGTTAAATTCATACAGTCCGTCAGGGGATATGAAAGTAGTTTTTTCCTTGCCCATTGGATGCATAGGAATCTGCCAGTAGCTTAAGCGTAAACCTATAGACGAAAAGTAGGACGCCGAATATAGACAGTCCAAGGCGTCATCAATTCGTGGGAGAGGGTAAACATCTTTCTTGGTGATGGTATTCAAACGGCGATAGTCGACACAGAATCTCCAAGTACCGTCCTTCTTTTTCACAAGAATCACTGGAGCTGCCCAAGCACTCGATGATTCTTAAATAACGCCCTTCTGTACCATTTCACCCACTTGATCGTCTATTATCTTGCGCTCGGACGGCGATACTCGGTACGGTTTTTGTCGGATTGGCTGTGGTGTTCCCGTATTTATCCTGTGGCGTGTACGAGACGCAGGGATCGAAGGCGCATGGTCACTCTTTGAAAAATCAAAAACCGGCAAGTACTTTAGCAGAAAGTCTAGAAGTATGCGGCGCTTGTCGGGAGTCAGTGACCTGTCGACCACAGGTGAAATTTTCGAATCGTCTGAGCAAGCATTCACTTGGTCCTCACTTCGAACGTTACTGAGGACAGCTACTGTTGTCGGCGAGTATTCTTTGAATGAAGCGAGCTGAAGTCCTCCTGGTAGTGCCACCGGTTCATTTGAACAAATTATGGTCCAAAGTTCCGTACATCCTTTCCTCACTGAGACTATGCGATAGGACACCAACGTGTTCTTCTTAATGCAACTTAAATGTAATAGTTCCACCATCGCGTCGAAGCTGGTATCGTTGTCGTAAATAGGCGAAGGAACTACGGGAACGCATACAGCACAGAATGCCGGGACAACCATAGGCGTGCGCAGGGTTCCCCATCAGGGGGTGCAAAGGTTCATCGCAGTGCCCCCCCCCCCCCCGCCCTACTAAGTCAATGTATGGGGCAGATTTTGCGGCCCCCCCCCCCCCCTCTTAAGTGACTAGAAGGGTCAATGTACGGGGCAGATTTTGCGGCCCCCTCTTAGGCCGCCCCCCCCTGTGCGCACGCCTATGGGGACAACGGTATCTTCGTAGACTCGGAGCGCACCTGTTCCCTGCCGGAATTCTCCATAAGTCCATCATGAACAATGTCGCATATGAACACCTCGCCATTTCTACAATCAACCGTGGCCCCACACGTTCGCAGGAAATCAATAGCCAGAATTATGTCGTGCGTGCTCCGTGGAAGAATCGTGAATTCTGTTGCAAACACTTGATCACTCAGCGACACTGCCGCGGTACAAACACCAATCGGACACAGCGAGCTGTCACCCATGCCACAGAATGTTGTCGCTTTCTCCCACAAAAACATCACTTTGCGTTCCCAACGACCTTTGAAAGCAACACTCGTGATCGACACGGTCGCACCAGTGTCCAACAGCGTGCGACAAATCTTTGTAACTCCGCTCGTACTGGACGGATTCTAAAAATTTTTGCGGTGGTCGATTCGTGAGGAAATAAACACTTTAATGAAGCTACCCGTGGCTACTTGGAAAAGTGTTGCAGGGCCCCTTTAAGGTATTGTTATGTTCGAAAATAGTGAGATATAAAGAATAATTTGACTTACTCGAGTTCAATACAGGCGCGTTTGACTATAAATCAAGTTAATGAAACGGCTGCAACAGCATCAAGACAGTGTCATGTAAATCATGACATGCACATCACCAGCTTTTACGAGAAGACCTGCCATTTACGTTGGTCATACACTCATTTCATGCCATAAAAATTTTGGCGCATATCAAGCCAGTGAAACGGCCAGGAGAGCACAAAGTCGGATACGGCTAGATAGATGCGTTCAAAGTGCCCAGGGTTTGCTGAGAAATGATTCACATTTATAAGTGACATGGGACTTAGTACGTACAAATAACAAATAAAAAAAATGGGACGATGATGTCCGTCTCGATCAAATATGGCAACTGAGGTATACAGATATGTCTTGGAAATAAGCTTCGAAACGAGCCTCTTAGTATGCGCACCATACAGCTTAGAGAATTTTAAAAAGGCGTGACGGGGTCTAAAGAATGCATATGCAACGTTTACACATCTATCCAAAGCCTATGTTTGGGGCTGCTTATCAAGTTATCATCGGTGACAAGCGTCAGAACAGTGGCTTCGTGCGTGCATCCCCTGCGTTGTGAGTTGCTGTTCTAAAGAGAGCCGTTGGAGGTTAGTTGAGGCACGGCCGAACTGGAAAGGTGCACAAGCGTTCCATCTTACAGCCATCACAATGCGTCTGTGTCCACCTCCCGCTGCACCATCGTGTTGTCACTGCGACCCTGCCATTGCGTTAGCGACTACGGTCCATGCAAAAGTAGACACGAGCGTGCGCTCGCGTCCTTCTCGACAAGCAGCAAGCAAGCAAGGAGCAAGCAAAAACGCCTATAACTACGGCAGGGTCGCTGTGCCCCTCGCGGTGAGCTGTGGCACTAACCACGGAGAAACGCTACCATTGCATTCAATTTGATAGCGAAGGCCATAAGACTGAACGTTCGCGAGCCTTTCCAGTCCGGCTGTGGTTGAGGAAACAAATCAATGCGTCGCCACGGGTGCACACTGAAATGAGTCTATGGACCTCGCTGGTTATGAAACCCACGTATTGACACACGTTTAGTGCAAAGGCTCTTAAGCAGATTGCTTTATTCCTGCCTGGACCTCTAGCGGCTCAGGCCTCAACCATTACTACATTGTCATTGTCTTCTGCTCCAGAGGAACCCGAACCAGCTTCTGCCTCTTCATCGTCGTCGTCTCCGTCAATCTCGGCATTCTCCTGTTCAAGGCGATCTAGCTGCTTGGCAAGTTCCAACTCGTCAGTTTCCGTCACCACCTTGGGCTGCACGAAGGACACACAAGACGTAGACATACATCTTCACTACACCGGCACATTTATTAGGAATCATAAGTTGCAAACCTCAAGCAACACCTCTACTGTAGTGGCAATAATACGTCCTAAGAAAAACATTACCTTAATCTGTTCACTGCCCTAGGAATGTTCTGTGTAATGACCTTTACATTCCTTTTATTATGGCTGACGAAACTATAACATCACTTGCTTACTTCACAAAATATTCAACATAAACTTTCCCTCACTCTACATCATATTTGACTTCCCATGTGCAAACACCAGGCAGGCAAGTAACTTCAAGGTAAATAGTCTTTTATATCAATGTCTACGTCAAACCATGTTGCAGTTCTTTGTGGAAATAAAAGCAACATGAAACTTTGGCCTTCTATGTAAGTGATTCTTCTTGTCAACTCAAATGTAATAACTCTTCCTTAGTAACTAATACCTAATAACCAGTAAATTAATTCTTGTTCATGTAAAAAAAGTATTACTCATTGAGCAAATATGTACACTGTTGACCTTATGCTATACATTTTCTGCAATGGAACATGATGTGTATGGAATATGGTTGCTGAGTTAAGCGGATCAACTGAGCATGGCCAGTGGAACCTAATGTTGGGGAGTGCTATCTACCGGATACAGAGGTATATACAGTGGACTCTAGAGAATTCAAAGTCTGATAATTTGAAGTTTAAGTTAATTCAAACAATTCTTAAATTTTTGGTTGGACTGCTGTGTCTTCAATGTATTTTCAAGCTGCTTAATTTAAACCGCTCCAGTGCTTAAATTCGATTGATTCAAATTTTTTGCTTGTCCATGCCTCGAAATATCTGCTGCCTTTGTTGCTTCTGACTGGACATTCATATTTTTGTGTAACTAACTTTCGCAAATAAAGCCGATTGCCTGTCTACAAAAAAGCCAGACTAGCCGAACCGTGCGCACCCACACTGACCGAGGAAAAAAAAAAAATCTCTTAAAGTCACTTTCACTGCCGTACACTGGTGTCATGCGGTAGAGCGTCCTAAATTGGGAAGGGGCTACCAGCTGTTCCCAGGGCACAACACATTTTGTTCCTTAATTGCACACACGTGCATGCGTTGTGTAATGACGATTACCAGTATTATCACTGATACCTAAAAACATTACTGGCAATTGTGCAGAGCTGGCTATGATGTTGCTGCAACCCTCAGAAACAATATACATCGCCACGCAAGTTGGTATGTTTCCCTGAGTCATTTTATGAGAACTTCTGATAATTCAAACAAAATCCCGAGGTCCTCACGAGTTTGAATTATCGAGAGTCTACTTTATATATGTACAGTGCACGCGAACTGAAATGCAACATCAGAATGTTTAGCATAACAATTGGTATCTGCATTAGCTTGAAATAACTGCATCACGTTGCAGCGAATGTGGCCACTAAAAGTAACGTTAGCTCATGTGAAAGAAAATACGCCAATGGGACCGGAACTCTAGACAGTGGAAACATAAGTACATGCCTCAATTCACCATAAATTGTCAAGTTTCAATCCGTGAGCACTGTACATTGATTAACAGCTGTTGTCATGCTGTACATGGTTTCTGTTATGGCAATAAAGTAAAGTTGCCAAGATCGCTTCGTAATGTGACATCAGCAACTTAATACAGTAGAACCCCGCTGTTGCGTTCCCGTGTGCTGCGTTTTCCTGGCTGTTACGTCGTTTTCGGCCGGTCCCGGCACAGCTCCCATAGGATCCAATGCATTGGGAACCCCCGCTGCTGCGTCGCAACTGTGGGACCGTTCCCGCATCATACATTGCGAAGTGCCACGACGCGCCGGCCCGAGCGGCCATGTTGTCTTTCATGTAGCTTGGCTTGGCGGCTTGACAATGGGATTGGCCGCCCAAAGTGCCGGGGGCAACACCTATGACGTATTTTCGGTTCATGCCAGCAAAAGCATGACCTTTGAGATCCGTATTTTGAGCCCGATTCAAAGGGTATAGCCCGATCGCCATCACCATCGCCCATGTGTGCCCGTGCTAAAGTCCCTAGATTTTTCCCTAGGGACTTTAGCCCGTGCTACCCGTGCTTGCTGCGGTCTTCTCGCATTGCCTTTGTTTCGTGTCGGTCGTTGCGCAGGTTATACGAGCGTGCAGCATAGTGCCTTTACACTTCCAACGCTCCAAATAGTCTTCAAACAGGATGACATCAAGAAAGCGGAAATCACTTTCGCTGCAAGAGAAGTTGAACATTCTCCGCGCTGTGAAAGAGAGCCCGACGCGGAAGAAGGCGTGAATAGCGAAGGAGTTAGGACTGACGCCTTCCACCTTGAACTCCATCGTTGCAAAACGGATCGAAATTGAAGAAAATGCCCGAACCTTCGACGTCAAGTGCAAGCAAGCCCGGAGTTCGGAGCACGTGCAGCTTGACAAGACCGTTTTCGAATGGTTCAAACAAGCCAGGGCCGCAGGAGTTAACTTCGACGGTACCATCCTGCGAGAGAAGGCACTCGAGATCGCCGACAAGCTCGGTATCGACGGTTTTTGTGCATCTAACGGTTGGATCGACCGTTTCAAAAACAGACATGGATTATGCTACCGCACTGTCAACGGAGAGGCTGCAAGCGTGGACACGGAGACTGTTGAGGCCTGGAAAGAGACCGTGGTGTCTATCATAAAGGACTACGAGCCGAGAGACATATTCAATGCCGATGAAGCAGGCCTTTTTTTCAAGGTACAGCCCTCTAAGACGCTGAGCCTAAAAGGCGAGGCTTGCCACGGTGGAAAATGCAGTAAGGAACGACTAACGGTGCTGCTGTGCTCCAACTCCGATGGTTTGGAAATGATGAAACCGTGGGTGATAGGAAAGTTTCGAAACCCACGCTGCCTTAAAAATATCCGTCACCTGCCCTGCCACTACAACAATAATACCAAGGCGTGGATGACGTGTTCACTTTTTGAGGAGTTCTTGAGATACATGGACTCTAAGATGGGCTGCCAGAACAGAAAAGTCGTTCTTTTTCTCGACAACTGCTCCGCACATCCCAAGGACACTGCGTCGCTGCGGAACGTAAAGGTAGTTTTTCTTCCTGCCAACACCACAAGCCACCTTCAGCCCTTGGACGCTGGAATAATAAAAAATGTAAAGCACTTCTACCGCAAGTGCATTGTAAAGCGGTCCCTGGCCAGCGTGGAGCGTGGGCAGCAGCCGGCAGGCGTCACCATCTTAGATGCCATGCATTATTTAGCATCGGCGTGGAGCGCCATCACTGCTGCTACAGTTGAACACTGCTTCAACAAGTGTTTCGGTGTGCGCGCAGATGACACAACAGAAGCTGTTGGAGACGGTGCGTTCGCAGACTGCGACGAACTGAACACTGCCATGGAGACTGTTGGTGCCAGTGGAATCGCGTACAGTGACTACGCTTCTGTTGACGACGCCGTTGTCACCTCCGCGATGTTATCCGTCGACGACATCGTGGCTGAGTGCGCCGATCCGTGCGCCAGTGACGAGGAAGTTGAGGAGGAGGTGGAGCGGATACCGGAGCCAACGTTCTCATCGGCCGTAGCGGCACTGGATTTATTGCGAAGATATGTGTGCACCAGTGACGATGGCGAGAGCCACATGGCACTACAGGTGCTTGAAAAACGCCTTGTGCTTGTCGGGCGTGAGAAGATGCGCCAGGCAACGCTGCACGATTTTTTCAAGCGAAAGAATTAAAATAAAACTATGTGCAGTTCACCACTACTCTTATTTCTCAATTTTTCGCGTTTCTCGGCTCTTGCGTTTCCCGGCTCCTACGTTTTTTTTTTTTTACGGTCCCGTGAAAAACGTGTCAGCGGGGTTCTACTGTAGTAAAATAATCATTGGGGTTTTATGTCCCAGAACCATGATATGATCATGAGAAACAAAGTAGTGGAAGGCTCTGGAAATTTTGGCCACTTGGGTTTCTTTAACGTGCACCTAAATCTAAGCGCACGGGCCTCTAATATTTTGCCTCCATCAAAATGCGGCTTCCACAGCCAGGATTCGATCCTGCGATCATAGGGTCAGCAGTTGAGCACCATAACTGCTAGACCACTGTGGCGGGTCGCATGATCAACTTAAAATAACTGGTACTAGCCATATAGGCTACAGACTATTCTGCAAGGCATTTCTTGAATGGTACGAATAAAAAAAAAACTCATTTTCAATCGAATGACAACAGACCGACAGAGAAATAGACCAGACAGAGTTTGCAGGTGCATGTCTGAAATGTACTCACTGCACTCTTCACGGTGAAGACACCTCCCGCTTTGCGGATTGTCTCCTCAATCTTTGTTATGGCATTGCTGAGCGCCTCCAGGCCTTCTGTCCGGTCCATGGTGGTTGTGGTCATCACATACACTGGCGGGGCGATCAGGTTGATCTGCAAGGTGTGAACACGTTCACATGCCGTGATCTTGCACTGCATTTTAAGCAGCTACGATTTCCACAAATACGACGTTTGCATTGCCATGTTGTGCGTGCTGATGTGAGCTAAGATTCTCACCTTCCTGAGCACCTGATTGAAAAGTGAATTATTCTTGGTGGAGACTGTCATGTGGTAAGCCTAATTAAAAATAAACTAAAACAAATGAGGAAGTACTCTTCCTATATGTTTTTATTAAACTCCTTACTTTATAAAAATAGAAAATAACTAAACAGACTACCATAACTTTTCTTACCATTTGCAATGTTTGCCTCCTGTCTACGTTGCCATATGTCTATCCCATGCATGCACGATTTCACAACTGCACCAGTGAAAGTGACTTCAGAGGAATAGCGAGCCGGTACCGCACGAATTGGAATATAAGTTGAGATATTTTCATTAAAACAACGAGCTAAAGTCAACCCTCGTCTTATATAGCGGTGTTTAGCCAATAGTGAGTCACCGTCTGGCAACATGTGGCATGCATGTACTATGCCAAATGCCACACACGGCCGTATCCACATCCAAATCCGATAGCAGGCATATGTTTTTTCTAGGCTTGTGCGAATAGTAAATTTTTAGGTTCAAAGCAAATTCGAAGTGAATAGTGATTTTGGTCGAATAATTTCGAATCGAATTCGAATAGTATATGCCACATATTATAAAGAAAAATGAGCACACTTGTCATGACCCAACCAACCTGCACATTGTTTTTTTTTTTTTTTTTCAAATTGTAACAAGGCGTGTGCAAATGTCATTCTTATTGGTTCAAAGGAAGTGGACGCAACTTTGAATAGTAGCAGGATTTGGCTTTCGGTAGAATGCAAGTGATAACCTGTAGAATATGTTATGTTTGAAAATTTACTATACTTGGAGCATATAAGCCGGTATAACAAGCTCTTAAACTTAAAAAATGATGAATCAATGTGAGGGTAATATGTTCATTTAGCCTTGAAGTGGGGCTTCGCGGCAGTGCGCATTTTCCCTGGAAAGGTGTATTCACGGTATAGCACCCCTTCACTGCAGTGAAACGACCTTTACAGGGGGTTACAAGCGTACTAATATACACCTATTCGATCATTTCGAATACTGTATTATTCGTTCGAATATTCGATATTCGCACAAGCCTAGTTTTTTCATCTCGTGTTTTCCTTTGTGTGTCCATGCTGTGCTCCCGATCTGTTTTAAGCTTTCTTCTCCGATCGACATCGCACTTGATTTTTTTACATTCATTTTTTTTGTTCACTCAAGATGAGTAACAGCACGAGCTGCATTTAAACTAAATGTTGAGTTTGCTGAAGTGAATGGCAACATGGCTGCCAGTGCTACTTCGGCGTTTCAGAAATAAGCGTGCGCTATTGGAGAGCGCAGAAAGGCAAGCTGCAGAAGTGCAACCCACGGAAAGCGTCGCTTCGTGGGCGTAGTGTGGTTGATCCACAGCTTGAAGATACGCTCGCGGACTTTGTGTGGGAACTACATGTGTGCTCACTGCCAGTGACTGTGACGATAGGTGAGTGGTGCCGATTAAAAAATAAATGCATTTCGACGATTCTGGGTAGTCTTCTTTTTTTGTCACCTAAACATGGGGGGGCTGGCCTATATTCCCACTCGACCTATAGTTTAGAATAACAGAGAGCTGAGCTAGTTGGTAAGTATTCATTTCAAAAAGACAGGGTGTGCAAACACGGACACAAGAAAGCAGTCAAGACACCACAAACGCCGACTAACAACTGTTGTTAGTCAGCATTTGTGGTGTCCTGACTTCTTTCTTGTGTCCGTGTTTGCACGCCCTGTCTTTTTAAAATTAAAAAAAAAAACGACCTATAGTCCGGTTTATATGGTAAGTTATTTGTATTACAGTTGAATCTTGATAAGCTGAATTCATCAGGAGCAGGTAATATATTCATACCATCCCAAATTCGTATGATTGAAAACAAGCCAATTAGTTCATGAACAGTGAACACAAAGTCAACTTCCATTCAAAAAGCTTGTAGTGCCCAACTGTACACCAGAATTCACAGAACCATCCCATCTTTCCCACAAGCGAGTGACTCCATTTTGGGATTTTTAGGAATTCACGCTTCCGTTCCCACCTTCCTCACCTATGATTGCTGTATACAAACGAACGATGCCAATGCCATGGATTCTTTTGTTTTCGCTGCTTTGACAAAATTTCCTCGCACACATGGCTCTGTAGCATTACAGCAAGCTGCAATGCTGTGTCCTTAGCACACTAGAAGTACTGCACCTCAATGGCAGACACTGCACTAAAAGGCAATAATGATATACAGTCAACTGCCGATTTTTCGGACACCCAATTTTCCGGACATGCTCGAAAATTCGGACGCTTTCGCGGCACCACCACCAGCCCCATAGACGTCAATGTATAGGAACGTCCGAAATTTCGGGCGCTGACTGTCTTCGGCGTCTAATTTTTCGGACTTTCTGCCCAAATTACGGGTCCAAAAGGCATTAATTGAAGACCCCACCTTTCCCACGTCCATCAACTCATAGGGTCGAACCAGCGCTTTCGCGAGTCTAACTGTTCGCGACAGTAGCAGAGTCCGAAAGTCAGCTTTACCGCAAGGTCGAAGTGTCATGGGGTGAGTCTGACCAGGATATCAAAGGGGCCGCTATCACGGCGCCGTGCGGCGATATCTTTACGGATAAACAGCGGAAATGAGCGGAGGCATGATGGCGGCAGGTGGCAAACGCACCAGCACTGCTTAATCGCTGACAACCCTTACGATAAGCATCTTCAGTTAACTGCTCAGTAGTGCATGTGGCCTAGCACAGTTGCATGCATACTGCATGCATTTATAGGCGAGAACCCAAACGCGCCGCGCCGCCATTCATGCTGCCTCTTTGTGCGAGACCGCTAAGTGCGCCGCACAGCAGATGCGTTGCCTTCACGAACGAAACCAGCTCGCCATTGCCGCGCCCGTGTGCAGTCAGGAACGGAGTGGGCATCACGAACCCTTTAATGACAAATGCGTGCGTACGGTACAGCAACAGTACGGTGACGGCGTCAGCTTAGTTGGTGATGTGCTGCACACAACTAGAAACGATCGGTTTCACACGGCAGCAGATACTGTGTATCGGCGGAGATTCGGCGATGTGTGTGCGCGCGTTTACGTGTGCACACGCATCGGGGAAAGCCGGTCGAGTAGTCCACTCTTCCGCCACAGTCTGTGTTTTGCATCATCGTTTCTGAACGCTCCATGCGAGAGAGCCGTAATCTATTCCGCGCTTTGCCGGTATCAGCGGCGCTCATCATGAGACTCAAATTTGCAAGTGGCGATTGGTACGTAGTTGAGCGGGGTTCGCGGCAGGTACGAAATGTATTTGCAAGAGCCTGGGCGCGCACCAAAATGCCTGATAAGTGTACTGGGAGGCATTAAAGCTATTTCGGACGTGACTGTGGCAATTTGACCGCTTGAGTGGAATAAAAAAGCATGAATTCGTTTTTTCGGACTGCCCGATTTTTTGGACGATTTCGCAGTCCCTAGGGAGCCCGAAAAATCAGACGTTGACTGTAACTGAATAATGGATATAATGAAGTAACTCCTGCTTTTCCTTTAATTTCATTATAACGAGGTTCGAGTGTAGTTTAGAAAATTTGGAGGACGCTTGTGCTTCACCTTCAGCAGTAGAATGCAACAGCATCATCGGGCCCATGCGCATCACCTTCTCAATTGCTAGCCTGGCTTCGGTTCTCGGTGGATGCCTCAACCGTGGCGCAAGGAAACGGACGTCTGTGCGTGTAACATTGACTGTTTCAAATTATGCTAGAATGCCTACTGCAAGTACAGTTGCGCAGCACCCACTACACCATGATTCTTCCTTTTACGAATCAGCAAAGGGCCCACTACACGTCCGTAAGGCAACACGCGTATCTACGCAGCTCCTCACTTTGTTGATGCTTTTGCTGATGATTAAATGTGTCTGAGCGCTTTGTAATGGGTGGGCATTTAAAACACCCACTCGTTGCACAATTGACATGTTTTTGATGCCTGGCGTGATTCTACACTTCTCCCCCGCAATATTACATGTGTTAAGGAGATTCCTCCCACTACGTGACATTCATGTAGTGTTTATTTCCAAAGCAGTTTCAAGCAATGGCGTGGCTCTGTTGTAGAACACCTGGTTGCCATGCGGAAGGTCTGGGTTCTATTCTCACTCGAACCGAAGATTCTTATTATTTGTTTTTTAACACGAAAGTGTTTTATGCCGGGGTCCACCAAGTACATCCGTCACGGATATGACGTTGATAAAATGGACACCAACGGGTGACAAAGAAAAAGACCAAGAAAAAGATACCCCGCTGGGAATCGAACCCCACGACGTTGCGGCCGCGACGGCAAGCGCCCGACGCGCTACCCACTAAGCCATCTCGGCAGATGCTAGGCACGGCGCGAACGCGCCTTATATCTTTCACACATTCTCTTTCGTGGCGGGCGGAGCGGGGCGGTGCCGCCATCTGTGAGAGGTGAAAAGAAGTAATACTTCACGATCGACACTTACTAGCGCTTACTCCGAGATTGCACGCGATATCTGAGGTCATGGTTAAAGCGTGTCGATACCAGAGAGGTAGAGTGGCCGCGCTGGCGTCGCCGAGGCACCCTTGACGTAGTTACGTTCTTTGCCTTTGGCTTCGTGTTAGCGTGCGTCGGCTCATCGGAGTAGTGCATCTTCCGCGTGCACCAACGGGATTTCTCCGCCGCCGACTGCTTCAATTGCAAGAGCACCGACTAACAAAACTGCTGCAATATGCGTTGCAGAAAGGACGCGATTTCGACAGGCGAATGCCGTGCCTTGGTGGAGCGAGAGCAGCACCTGCGAGACAGAGGCCAGCGGGACGCACGCGTTTGCGGCTCAGGCTACGAACTTCTACCTCCCGTGTTGCTGAAGCGCAGTGCGTGTTGTGTATGCATGAGCACAGGCGTCGGCTACCCATTACTAGAAAGCGCACACCGTGCCGTTTCTCTCCTTAATTGACGACGCTTTGAAGAAGTGCATATCGGGTACCAGTGTTGATTATGAGCTTGTTGATATCATCCTTACGCGGGATTCGCGATTCGCTGTGTCCCAATATATATGTTCACACCGTCAGCTACCACAACGGTTTAATCGTGATCATGGGCGTTAGTCGTCGCGATAGAGACATGCTGTCAACATGGGTGCATCCACGTCAAATGGTGATATAGCTGCCAAACACGAATAGACGTTGTACAAGCTCTGATATATCATTACACAATAAGCACTACTTCTGTGAAGACACGTTTCACTTTCGTGTTATACCGATTCCTATGACGGAGGGATCAGTCATGTTTTTTTCCATCTTTCTTGATTTTTCGCTCACAACCAACGATGCTGACACCAAAACTGACACCAGCACCGGAATTTTTGCGAAACGAGCTCTTTAACACTACCACGTTAAAAGTCTGCAAGACTCACCTTGATAGGCATGTCCTCAGTGGACAGAGACATGCCTTCCCTAAGGGCATGCTTCACGGCATCAATGCCTTCGTATTCATAGCAGGACACCTCAATATCTGGAAAAATGAAAAGGATAGGGATGCAAGGAAAGTCGTCAAGCTGTTGGCAATACCCCAGAGAAAATATCATGAGCATCACACATTATGAAGAGGCTTAACTACAGCCTAAAATCAACAAAATGACACCGACCAGAGTAAATCAATCAAACAGCAAGGTTTCAAACAAAAATCTGAAATCAGCCAACCATTCTCGGTGTTCTGATTTTGTCACAGGGCTTGCCAATGCCAATTAGCGTTTGTCACAGTATATGATGAGGCACCAACATACAAAATTATGTTCTTCTCAGCACCATGATGCACTCCACATGGCCAAATGTTATGTTTGCAGAACATTGTGGGAACACACGCCAAAATATTAATCTAAAGCATCCAGCACACTTATCAGACGCTACTGGTTCCAAATATGATAAACTGTCAACTGTTCTACAAAACAATAGCATTCACGTAATGAGCCTCATGATAATGCACACAGCGATAATTTCTTCCAAGGATAATGAGAATAATAATTGTTGTCTCTTTCACAAACGCAGTGATGCTACCGAGGACTTCTGATTTGGAGCAATTTTTGGAGCAGCAGAATTTCCGTTTTGGAGCATTTTGGAGCAGCAAAATTTTCATCTTGGAGCACTTTGGAGCAGATAATTTTGCATCTGGGAGCACTTTGGAGCAGCGAATTTTACATTCTGGAGTGCAATACAGAAGCATATTGCATTAACATTCAAGCACCTGAGTATTATTATGGGGCTCTTATGAAGGCTAGAAATATTTCGATTCATTGCAAATCTCATGGAAAAAATCATCTCAGGAGCATAGGCGTGCGCAATGGGGGGGGGGGCAGGGGGGGTTAACCGCGCTCCCCTTAACCCTCCCCTTGTGATTTCTTTGCGCGAAATAGCCACATCCGTGGCTTCAGAAAGAACCTATGAGGGGGGGGGCGCAAAATCTGCCCCGTACATTGACCCTTGCGATAGCAATTATATGGACACTCTCGGCGGATTTTCGCCGTCGCCGTAGCTGTAATTTTCCGTATAAAGTCCAAATTAATAACATCACCACGCGCATTCTAGCCGCGGGTAAAAGCTCGCGAGCGCTGGCGACGAACGCGGCTGAAGCGGAGATTAAACTAGCTGGCCGTCTGTCTCCGCCGCACGGACAGCGCATGAGATAACATCTTCCCGCGTGCGGGCCTGCCGTCGATTGCTCATCAAACAGAGAGGAAACGCCCCACCCGTCTTTCGTAAGGAGCATGAAGGGACGCCAGCGGAGCAGAAGGGGGGTGGGGGGACCGCATCGTTCAAAGGGCGCAGTCGCTTGCGCGCGCACTATCTCGAGGCATCAGGAGACGGCTCGTAAACTTGCTGTGCCTTCAACGCTTACTTCGCGTTTAGAGAACTCAGAGCAAGAAAACGCTTCGGTTCCTGGAGGGGCCATATTCGCGTAAACCAGCGTTTTGTTGAGTTACGCCAGATCGGATCCAAAAGAGTTAGCTGCTAGTCTTACTTCTCTTCACAATACAATTTTTTGGTATCGCATTCATTGCTTCGCTCTTAAGCGAAATTGGGTTTTTTTAACCGTTAGCTATTGACCCCCGAAAGGGAGGGGCGGACGTGTAACATGGCGTAGCCGCTTCACTGTGGGCCGTCAGCGACGGGCCCGCTACTGACAGCTGCGCATTTGCGGCTGCTCCGACCAGGAGATATGATTTTACTAATGAGATGACATTTTTAAAAAAGCAAGCAAAAAATTTGAATTGGAACCCTAGCACGTGAGCTCGAAAGGGCAGGGCCTTTTAGGGGGTATTTACCGCAGAGTGATTACAAACTCGGACGCGCTGGCGGAAGGAATTGCGAAAAAGCTGTTCTGGATGAAGATCCATGGATAAAGTACATCTGACGAAAAGTGTCAACGCGTTTCCACTGTTCGCGTGCTCTTCCATAAACGCGAAGCAAGGAAAATTCGATATTGTTCCATATATCTACTGCGAACGATCCCAGATTTCATTCCGCGATGTCCGGAAACAGAAGTGACAGACATTTTAGCGGCACTCATGTACAGTCGACGTCCGATTTCCCGGACGCCCGGAATTCCGGACATGCCTGATTTCCCGGACTCATCTGTGGCACCGTCAAGTTCCCCGTAGAGTCAATGTATTAAAAAGTCCGAAATTCCGGACGCTTATAGCCTTCGCCATCCGATTTCCCGGACTTTTTACTGTTAACCGCCGACCCACAGTCGCCACCGACGCCGCCATTTTGGTTGTTTTCATTTTCATATCCTTGAACCCACCATACTCGCATCGCAGGTGTGCGCCGCACCGCACCTGCCGTAACCTCGAAACCGCACGTGTCAATCCGTTGCCAGCCGTAGCTTAGCCAAGCCAAACCTCACTGTGTTCGTTCACGTCTTCACGTGTTGTTTTGTCAGCTGTGCCAGCTCTGCGGTCGTGTCTGCGGTTGATCGTTTGCTGCTGCGCGCTACCTTCAGTGATCACGTTTCCCGACCTTCAGCATCCACCGAGTTCCTAGCTGTTTCGTGCTGCGCTTTTCGTCGAGCGGATTCGCCGTTTACAGCAATGGCACCGACTGCTCCTTCGTCTTCGTCCGCGCCTTCGAAGCGCACAAATCCACCTCGTAGGCTCACGATGACGAACTGCCATCCGCGGACGTTGCCTTCGACGATCTGCGCGCTGGCGGCGTGTTGATTCCAGCCGAGATAACCCTTGAGGGCTTCGCCGACGCTGACAAAGACCTCGAGCTATGTGCGGAGTTGACCGATGACGAAATCATTCATCAAGTTACGGAGGATTCCGATGACTCCGACACCGAGAACGAAGAGCCAGCTCCTACACAGCCAACGAGCTCGGAGTTGACGCGAGCACTGATGACACTGTCATTGGTGTACAGCGGCAACATGACGTTGACTGAAATTGAGGCAGACATAATCGCGGGCAAGCGGACCGTGCAAAAGAAAATAAGCGACTTCTTTGCGCCCATGTGCTGACCTATGAGGTAGTGCCGGCCACGTCGTATTTTTTTTTTTTATAAACGGCTCTTTTCAGAGCCACCTAAACGATGCATTGGCTGAATTGCTATGGGAATCTTGTATTCCGGCTGTGACCGTCTCCGTCAGCGAAAAATACCTATCAAAAAGGTGCGTTTTTACGTGCATTCGTTTTTCCGGACTGCCCGATTTTCCGGACGTTTTCGCGGTCCCTTGAGGGTCCGGGAAATCGGACGTCGACTGTAGTTATTAATGAACATTGCTTTCCTTACGTGTCATGCGACGCTTGAAACGAGCTATCAGCAGGGTTTCTGGAACAGACGACGTCCGCCGATGAATCGCCGTCGCACTTTCTTTCTACCGATAGGCCTAGACGTCACGAGCCTCTGCGGAGAGCGCGTTTTGCTGTCGAGCCGACTTGCAGAACAGAAGCTGCGTCGGCACCGTGTATGGCATCGTGGCTTACTCGGAACGCACGCGCGAGCGCTATTTATTCAGCGGAATAATTCTTGGTCCATGATTGCGACTTTATAGACAACCCCAAGATCGAGCTGCACATGTTCTGACGCGCCGGCGGTGCGATTGCCGGTGATAGACGCCCCCAAACCCGAGACTTTGGCGCAGTTTGGCGCAAATTTCGCCGATATTATCAGGCTGGCGCAGTAAATACAATTTGGCGCACTTTGGCGCAGTTGGCGCAGGAGTGGAATCACTGCAAACGGTCATTAAAAGGGTCACGAACCACTTTTCCAAGTAATCATAGAATGACCTCAGCATCTGGGTTTACTGCCTCACAAATCAATTGCCACAAAAATGTCTCAAACCTGCCAAGAACGACTGGAGTCACGGAGGTTTGCCATGCGCTGCAGGTTACACAGGACAAAGAAGCACGTCATGACCTTGAGTGCGCATGATGAAATGTGATCACTCTCTCCCGTTGTGAATCCTGCATGCAAGTGTGGCTCACTGTGTAATGTTAGCAGACCGCAGTGCCGACACATGGCAGAACCCCATGGCAAGAAGTGCATTTGATCCAAATGCTGCTCTTGATTCATGTTGGCTATCAGCCAATGGCACGCTATCTGCTGTTCAACGTCGAACAGCACATGCCAATAGTTTTGAAGAGAGTGAGCACAGGTTTCTGTATGAAAAGAGGGCGCCTAATAAAACGGCAAGTTTGCGCTCCGCTTGTAAGCTCTCCTTGCCACACACGACTGCAAGGTTTAGCTGAGATGTTCATAGTGGTGTCTGTTTTCTACAGGATGTGTTTTTTCACTAAGCCCAAGGGGTGGTTCATGACTCCTTTTAAGGTTGTGACTTGTGCTTTGTACATTTCAAGAGATTTCATGTTGCAGAAGTCCACCGCATTTAGCTTTACGTTAAATAAAAGCTTCACAAAACTGAAAGGAGCGTGGGTAAACACACAGTGGCGGTCTGTAAGCTAAGCTGTTGTGCCCATTCCGCCTCGACGAGTTTGTGCAATACAAAAATGGCACAAGTTGCATAAAAAAAAAAGGCATGTGATATGCCCGTACCTCAGTGTTCAGTTTGTCATGCTGTGATGAGCGCGGTGGTACGTGCTGGTCAGATCATGAACACGACTGCCGTGCCGTAGTACCGCAATAGTGGCCATGCTTTCTGGCCACCAGATTCAATATGAATGATGCCAAAAAATGCATGCACCAAAAACGAGGAGGGTGAGCCATTCCTAGTGCTTATCAAAGATGAAAGTTTAACTAGGCGTACCTGCCCTGATCTTGACAGCCTGTGGTGTCAGCCGGTGCTTGATATTGGTCAGGAGCACTTCTTTTGTCTCCGGGTCAATGTTGCATTCATCCAACACTGATATGTCCCTGCCAAACAGAACAAACACCTACGCTACAGCACTGCACCACAAGGTAATGAACAATGCATCGTTCATTAAAAATCTGCATTGTCAAAAAAAAAAAAAACACCCTGTACAGCAGAATCTGTAAAGGAGTCAGCAAAATGCAGCCACAAGAATTTTTCAAAATGATGCCATGATAGTGGAGTTCCAGTTGTTTCTGATAGCCAATGCCGCCAACACTTGTTTCACTCCTTCCTTCACTTCTCTCAGCTTGAACTGTCTTCCCTTGCTCACCGTGAACTCGTCTAAATATCACGTTGACATTATGTCAGTGTCATGCTCATGCTTTTTCCGAACAGTAACAGAGTATATGTTTCTCTAAGGTCTTTCTTGTTTCAAAGCACTCTCCACTTCCAGTGATGATGACTCTATGCGTCTGTGCTCCTCACTGCTGCCCTGGCACCAGGCATGCCATTGCGGTGTGATGGCCTGGGGAGTCACAAACGTCGGCCACATGAGAGGTGCCCAAATACAACAGTTAAGCCAAACGCACTGCCTGCAGCCCGATCGATGGGCCGTTGAAGGAGTGCGCAAGCTCATCGTCTGGTTAGCCAGCTACAGCCAATCGTCACAACTTGCAACAGAAACAACAGCTACAGTGATTAGATCTGATTAGATTAGTGATTAGATAGTGATTAGATCCTGGTAGAAATGAAAAGACTGTGAAATATAGTGACAGATTCCAGCAACATTTTTGCGTTGTCAGTAGGATTTATATTTTTAAATCGTGTTTAAAAGTAACAAAAAGCCGGTATGTGGCGTAGCCCAGCGGAACAGCCTTGAAGCTGGATTATGAAGTCGATCACTTTGCTGTACGTAGTCACGTAGTCTGACGCTGTCATGCGCGCCATAATTAGTCCTGAAAATTAGAATATGTATATATTATTATCTATCCCCGCTCTATTCTGTGCTGCTTACGAGGTAAAAGAAGTTGCACGGTGAGAAGCGGCGCTGCCTTCGCGGTAGCCAGTGGAACATGGCAAGCCGTGGCGCATGCGTGTGGTGTGCATGCATGCGCAGCAAACTGCTGTGCTCAAAAACAAACCGCTCTTGCGCTCACTGTTTGCAGCATGTGTTGTCACTTGTGTATGCGATTTCATATTCGCTGCAGACAGAAAAATTCTGATTGCAAACGTTTCACCGTGTTTTCCGCGTTACCTTTCCGTGATTAGACACTCTTACCGGTAAGCTGTCCGTTGCACTAAAAAAAATAGGCACCATAAAAATTGGTTGTTAGTCCCTTTAAGCAATTAGCACCATTGTGAGCTCTGACACAAACCCATTTCAACCGTAGAGCACAACTACGATGGGGCTTTGATGCAAGCTGGCTCAGCCAAGCTTGCATAGCAGTCGATGGCGCTACGAACACCTCAGCGTTTTCTCAGTGAGAAATTACAGTGAGAAGAAGTTAAAAGTGCCAACAGCAAATGGTACTGCAAGCATCAGTGGCTCATTCTAAAGGACCATCAGCTACAGCTTCAAAGTGAAACGGAAAAAAGGCCTAGCAACAATGTCGGTCACTATCACCAGTTGCCCCTGCTTTCTCATACTTGCTTGAGGCACGCAGAGTCGTGAGGGACATGATGAGAAACATAAAGTTCGTGTTACAGGAACTCGTAACAAGACACTCGTAACAAACTGATGCAATGATTTGCAAGAGGTACCTTTCTCCATGAACATTTATGCTTGGAAAGCTTTTGCTCTTGGCAACTGTGTTTGGCCACTATGGCATTTTAAAGGTAACTTCTGTGTTCCCTTTCATATTGTTCACGACTACCCATCTTGCGTCCTCCCACCATCAAAGGGCTTGCAACAGAAAGACTGAAGACTGATGAGTGAACAGAAATAACCTTTCATCGAGTTGATGCAACATTCATAGAGCAAACTGAAGATCATTAACCTTTTTTTAAAATTTGCAAGTTGACAGGTATGGACAACCAGAACAAGCAGTTTAAGTGATTGATTACCCTTCTTTGTTGCTAAATTGTGCACATTCAAAACAGCCGTAGTACTAGTAATAACATGTTACTTTACTTTTATGTTACTTGTTGCTCGTTCAAGTAGCTTATAATTGTAACCGATTACTTTTTATTCCAAGTAACTTATAACTGCAATACTGCTACTTTTTTACATGATAGTGAGGACATTACCTTGTTAATTAATAAAACGCATATCTCCGTACCTAACAAATCTTAAAGGGGTAAAAGAAAATGCTGAGGTGGATAACACTGACATGTAATTACACCAGAAACGACACATCTTTCTGTAAGGAATCTAAGTCGACATTTTAATTATTGTTCCTACAGTAAAAGAATACGAACAACAACACTTGATCGACAGCAACTGTAACAGTCACATTTTGCTGGAGACATATTCATGCCCTGCAAAAGTAACGAAAACTGGGCAAAGTTGGTAGGAATTCATTATGGGATTATTTCAGCGCGCACAGAACAAAGACGAAAGGATGTGGACAAACAAGCGCTGACTCACAACCCAATTTTATGGGTGAAAAGGAAGCCCGCACACATATACATACACTCAGGATAGCTACACTGCGCAAGTGCAAAATAAAAATTTTTAAAATTCGCAACCAGTGAGGCCAGTATGCATGCATAAAATGCCTGAGTTAGCACTTGTTTGTCCACTTCCTTTCATCTTTGTGCTGTGCACAATGAAATTATCCCATAATGTACCCATGCCCAACTCAAAGATTGAAATTTTGGAAGAGATGACAGCGCATGTTCACTAAGGCACTCACGTAACAGCCAGCTTGAAGACGTCGTAAGATGCTGTGGGCTTCTTGAACTTGTCATCGAAGTACCAGGCCGTTTTCCTGCACAGTTCCTCCAGCTGCTCATCTGTCTCATACTTGAGCGTTTCGGCCACGTGCCGAAGAATACTGTTAACCTGCACACATGCAGCAAGAGCCACGGCTATCAACACACACACGTCGTCGTTTCTTCAAGAAGCCCGCTGCACCGCACGAAATTGGCAAAAGGGCGCCGTTGCCACCAAAACTTACAGCTCTGCCCCGGGCAAACTTTTCTTCACACTTTGTGATGTCTTCCGGAGACACTCGCCGTTTGGACAAGTCAATGTACCCTGCAGAACCAAGCACAGACAGTGAGAAAGACTTTGTAACCGATGCAAAAACACTCTACACTAGTGTCTTTGCCAGGAAGAACTGTGCTCAATGGTTACTGTTTATAAATTTATGTTAAAATTAGGGGTGTGCAAATATTCGATGTTTCGAATTCGAATCGAATAGTACCTAATCAAATAATTCCATTCGACTTTCGAATAGCTAGTATTCGAAGTTTCGAATAATTCAACAGGACGAATATCCAAAACGTGACAAAGGCCAATGGTGCAACTTGGTTAGGGTGGGGTGGCAAAAACTAACGCTAAGATCATTACAGTAGGCCTTTCATTAAAACTTTCACTGCCATCCTGGTTCAAAAGCAAGCGCATGCTGATCTTAAAGGAGATTATGCCATTTCCGCACGTAGAAAAACACGAGAAAAATGTCAAGCCCTTCACAACTCCGTTCCCGAAATGAAGGCACGGACTTCTCGCGTAGTTCGGTCGCATATGCCGCAAGCGCCGTAAAACGTCCCGACTTTGGCCTGCCAAACCCTCGGTCATTGGCTTTGCACGTAAACATTTGTTCACGCTGGGCAGTCGCCACTGCCGCACTGCACCACTCCTTCAGAAACTTCCATCACTTCGGCACACAGTTAATATGCTGCTGTGAACGAACGCCTGAAGATTTTTGGGCCCGGAGCACCCATGGCGATGAAGCACAACATTACCGTTGTCAGATGAGCCATATTGTGCGACCATGGGGAAAAAACTAGCTATCGTACCCCCCTCTGTTAGTCGTTAGGAGGTTTGGCGTGGCGCTGCTGACTGGAATGGCGGCTGTTCTATCAACATGCTAGCGCGCCCATAAAAACTGAAACAAAAGCCACTCTCAAACAAGTGCATAATAAAACTGTCGGCATGCCATAGCGTCCCTGATTTTTCCTTTGTCTTGCCGTAACTGGCAGTACACATTTCATCTAAATATAGTATTCAATATTCGATATTTTTGACCACTATTCGGCACTATTCGATTCGAGGTGAAATTTCACTATTCGCACACCCCTAGCTAAAATTTCTCAGTGCTAACGTTTCATGCATCATGGTATGACTGTTGGAACGCCTAGAAAAAAGAATGCCAGTGACGAATGGGGTGAAATTTTAGTTCCCAGGTTTTATACGTCAAAATGATGTGATAATTGGGAGGCGCATCACAAAGGGATACCAATTAATTTTGATCATCTGGGGTCCAATAACACACACCTATATCTAAGTATGCATCAACCCCCGTCGAAATGCAGTCACTGTGGCTGGGAATCGAACCTCTGCCTTAAAATTGAAGCCAAACAGAGTATTAGGTTTGGTTGCCTCCTCCTTCTTCCGTATGTTTGATGCATGCACGTACACAATGTATGAATAACCACATGTTGATTATCCAGACTCTGCCAAACTGTTGTGTATGCTCGGACAGAACACAGTGGATGCTGCTTCACACAGCAGCTGCAGATACTAAATGATAGTGCGAATGTTACCCTGACGCATTTGTTTTGAATGTAAGAACTGGGCAACAGACAAGGACTGGCAAAGGAACACACACACAGCGCTGTGTGTTCTTTGCCAGTCTTTGTCTGTTGCACTATTCTTACATTATGTCCTACCAATATGCCCGCTTCCACCATTCATAGCGTCTGTTTTGTACGCATTGATCTCGTTAATACACAGTGCAACTAGTCCCGCTTTATGAAAAGCACAGCAACGCATGCCTTTGTCCTTGTCCACCCTGATGACGACGACGCACTCGCTGCGGCCGACGCGGATGAGCTTGTTGATGGAACGGATACGTCGCCTGGACAACTCGGAGAGCAGGATCATGCCTTCGATGTCGTTGTACTCCAGCAGCCGCACGTAGGCACCCATCTCGGCGATCTGCCTGACGTTCACCATCACCACGTCCTCGGGCTCCGGATATTTTTGAGAATAGAAGCGACACGAAAGCGGCATGATGCGGCCTGTTCCACTAGAAATAAATAAAAACGGTGTGGGCACGTGATCGATTGTTTTCTTGTGTAGGTCTTGGTGTAGTTCTAAATCCCGCGCTTAATGCAGCTCAACTACCGTGAAAACCGAGGGAGTGCATAGCACGGGCAACCCAGCGATTCACTTGGCAATCGCGCGCTTGCCGAGGCGGTGGCGCCCTCTCTTGCGCGGCGCCGGTATCAGCCGGATGCTTCAGGAGTGGTTTTCCGCGATTTTAGGTAAATTAGTGCGACTGATTCTTGGTTACCTCTGTTCTTTATATTAGTTTAGACTTTCCCCGTTTATTGTGCACTGGTTTTAAGCATTGCTAGCCTTGTTTTAGGCCTGTATTGACCATTGCGTGACCATGCGACATGAGTCAGTGGATGGACAAGCCGGGACCCTAAAATGCTACGCACTTAAAAGGAAAACTTGTTCTACGCTCGAACAAACGAGACTAGAAGGCGGTGAAAGGGTGAAACGCATATGTCAAGTTTAGACTAAACGATCAGAGAATACTTGGGAAGGGGAGTTTGAACGACAAAACAGGCACGCCGGTAGGCAGTGCGCTAGGACGTTGTCGGTATTCGGTCGATCACGTTAATACGCTGTTGACGGCGAAGACGAGAAATCTGAACGCGTGAACGAAAGCGGTGTCGCGAATGAAAAACGTCATCGCGCATGGGAGCCCAGTGACCGGCCCACTTTTTTCACATGCCTTGACAACCGAACTGCCGGTGCCGGCGGCAGCTGCGATGCGATTAGCGCGCCTTTGCGCTATCGTAATGGAACGAAATGCATGCATGTGTACGTGCTTCACTTACGCTCAGTCTTCAGATTCAATCCAGCGTTTCAAAACTGCGACGAAGCGGCACGCGAACGGCGGAAAAAATAGCTCAAACCAACATGTGGCACAAGTTTGAGAGAGCCATGAACCAGAGAAAAGACGCACAAGTCGGAAGTGAAACAACAAACAACACTTCATGGCAGTTTCGTACTAACATACAGAGACTATGAAGTAGCGATAAGCAACAAACATAACCGCATTATTGGCAATAAACATATGCGATAATATCTATTGATACACTATAATTTTAAATATTGTTTTGCTTAAGGATTATTGTACGAAACTGCAGTATTGCATGGTTTCAGCACGCCAACATTTCCGCCTTCCTTTACATGTCTGCCGTGAGCCGGTGAAACGAGTTCAGCGGACCTCTTCGTAATAATTTACATCTATCGCCGAGGACATATTTCATCTGCGATATGTGAGTGCATTTAATTAAACGCTAACCTCCGACCCGCATGCTGAATTGTGCATTTTGTGATTAGAATGTCTCGAAATGGCGCAATTTAATTCCATAATCCACAGCGTTATGCTGGCCGTCGGTGGTTCACGGAACGCATGCGGCCGGAGTCGCGCGGTAATTAATTTGAGTGTTGTCTTCTTTCGCATCATGCAGGGAGGCGATAGCAGCAAGCGGCGAGCCCATGGATGTCTACACTGCCCTCCAAGAGGTGCTCAAGATGGCCCTGATGCACGACGGTCTTGCTCGTGGTCTCCACGAAGCAGCTAAGGCCCTCGACAAGTGAGTGCGCCTGCTGCTTTCGTTTGGACCTTTTTGAACCTTGGCATTGCGTCGCTTCAAAGACGCTTTCAACTGGACGATGCGAGCCAAGTCGAGCTTTGAGTAGTTCAGGACAAGTGCGATGCATTTGGTGCGAATGTGTCCCAGTAGAGTATGCAGGTAGCACCTCTCGTTTGCAGTCAGCTATGTGTTAATGTTTGTCGGGTTGCGGAGGTGAAGGTTCGTGCTCCAAGTGCTCTTACAGCTGTCGTGGACGACGTGGCAAACCTGCCTTTTAAGGAGCCACACTTCTGTTAAAGGTTTTTCGACTCCGTGTACGAACCAGCATGTTACGGAGGGAACACGTGGTGTTTGCGTTTACTTAGGAGCGCTGTTTTATATTTTATTCAACGCCTTTCTGTCGCAGGCGTCAGGCCCACTTGTGTGTCCTCGCCAACAACTGCGACGAAGCCAGCTACGTGAAGCTCGTGGAAGCCCTGTGCGCCGAACACCAGATCAACCTCATCAAGGTGAGGTTTTTGCGTGAACGTGCTGCTTCGCCCCCCTCGTCTCGGATGTGGTAATTTTCGAGTCTGCTTCTTGGTTTGGTCGGTTTCTATTGGCGTTGCTTTATCTCCGTTCTCTGGCAACATTTTAGCAGATAGCCGAGTTGGAGATGAGATGATCTCGGAGTAATCTGCTACATCATTGTAACACAGGAAGGTCTTCCTTGACATAAGCAGTCTGAAGCAGTATGGTAAGGTTCCAATAGATCCCAAGTTCTAGCGTTATCTGATCTGGGGAACGAAGCCAGTTTCACAAAATTCTGTACTAGTGTGCCAACTGAAAGTATTTTGCCACGGCATGATGCAGGATGGCAGAGTGTGCATTTTTAAGACTGCAAAAAATTACGTAGAGCGATGAGATTAAGAAATTTGTAGGCATGAAATGTGAACTTTATATACCAGAAACATCAGGCCCGTTCTGGTACATAGTAGCTGCCCTGATGCCAGCAATACTGGAGATCCATTGGCAAAGCTTTGTGCACATGTTTATGCTTTAATACTTGGAAAATAAGACCGGTTGAGAATTCAATTTGCACAATATGGGTAAGCTTGCACCTAAACATTTGCACCAGTTTCACCCCCATGTTCTACCTTTGGCCAGGAATTGTCACGCACTGTGTGATTTCAGTCGTAATCGAATCTGATCTAGATTGCATTACTTTGTAGCAGTTGGCTTGTTCACTCAAAATTCAAAACTGGGTTAATCCTTGCAGGGTTCAGTCCCGATCGCAATCGAAAATGCTCTTGTAACGCACTTATAACCTTTCGCTGTGTTGAGCATAGGGGAGGTGGGTTTGTAGGTTGTACTGTGCCAGAGCGAAATCGACCACCCAGGATGCAGGCTCTGAGAGAGCAAGTTCACATGATGAGAAACAGACTCCCTCTTCTGAAGAGCTTTGTGCGGATTTGTTACCCTCTGACAGTCACACGCCCCTTTCGTTTGCAAAAAGGTCTCGTGGCTAGGCTCGTAATGTGGGCGTACTGTGTGGTTGTCGCAGGTCGACAGCAACAAGAAGCTTGGCGAGTGGGCCGGCCTGTGCAAGATCGACAAGGAGGGCAAGGCGAGGAAAGTGGTCGGCTGCAGTTGTGTGGTGGTCAAGGACTACGGCAAGGAGACGCAGGCACACGACGTCCTCACGGACTACTTCCAGTCCAAGAGGGGATAACTTGGGCTCTGTTTGCTTGCATTAAAAGGGGAACACCATCCTCACCCATCTTGTAGTCTTGTCTCTAACTGGGATCGGCCGGGGGATCATTGCTGTCGGTGAGGGAGTGCTTGAATGGATATTGACCTTTTTTCTTTCTTTTTTGACTGTTCTTCTGTTTCAAGTGCAGGTCCTGGGCTTCGGAAGCCATTAAGTATATATTGCTAGCCTTGTAGTTTCCTTGATGATTTAGCAATGTTGCTGTAATCACATTTCGTATTGTTTATTGGGGTTATACTGTACCGTGAAGGCAGGAACCTCTGGAACATAAAGCCAAAACTGGCTGTAGAAAAGGTGGTGTACTTACTGCCTCGGTATCTGTCACTTATACGGCTTTGAGGTTCCAGATCTCCTCGCACAAAACCATGTGAAACAGCTGTGATTAGTTTAGAAATGTCTAAGCACTCCATTGATAGGAGTTCACTTAATGGCAGGCAAAAGGGTGACATTGATTGCTTATGCATCTGACACCACTGAGGGCCATTTTGGGCCCACAATAGCTCCCGCAAAGCAGAAAGTGCCCATTCTGTCTAGAGTTGATACTGATCTATTACAGTGAAAGCTGTTTATGAGATCACAACGGCTGTTTTTGGTGCCATAGTTACCCGCTGGTGTCCGCAACCGCTATCGCGCAAAATAAGGTGTCCAGGATGGAACAGATTTTGAACCTGGGCCCTGCATGGGAGCCCAGTATTCTACTATAGATCCATGCCGGTGCTTGAAATTCCTTTGCAAAAAGACCCTGTACAGGCTTCCTGTCGGGAAGGAACTGCATTAATGTATGTAATATAACGTGGTAGAAGAGTAAAATAACCAGGCGTTACACAATATGAATTGCACAATGAGTGTTGAATGCTTCCAACCCATTGCAAAGGGCTCTGCCATAATTCCTCATCGTCACCAGGCACAGCATCAACAAAGTACACGTAATGCCTTACAGGTGTTTAGCGGGTACCACGGTTCTCCGCAGAATGAAGAGGCATAGTGGCTGCTTCCCTACTTCACAAAAATTATAATTTATAGTGTAGTGGGTTCCTCGCAGGCACTTCTATTGGTTGCCAAGGAAGCCTATATGGCCCCCTGATTCAGTTCCTCAGGGTCTCAATAAAGTTATTTCCCTCTTTCTCACGTTAACATATGTTATATAGTGTGGTGGGAGAGTGGAATAATGACCGGGTGTCACACAATGTGAATTACTTAACTAGTGGGTCGTTTTCCAACCCATTACGAAGGGCTCTACCATAATTAGTCGTCAGGCACAACATCAACAAAGTACACGTAATGCCTTACAGGTGTTTAGCGGGTACCACGGTTCTCCGCAGAATGAAGAGGCATAGTGGCTGCTTCCCTACTTCACAAAAATTATAATTTATAGTGTAGTGGGTTCCTCGCAGGCACTTCTATTGGTTGCCAAGGAAGCCCATATGGCCCCCTGATTCAGTTCCTCAGGGTCTCAATAAAGTTATTTCCCTCTTTCTCACGTTAACATATGTTATATAGTGTGGTGGGAGAGTGGAATAATGACCGGGTGTCACACAATGTGAATTACTTAACTAGTGGGTCGTTTTCCAACCCATTACGAAGGGCTCTACCATAATTAGTCGTCAGGCACAACATCAACAAAGTACACGTAATGCCTTACAGGTGTTTAGCGGGTACCACGGTTCTCCGCAGAATGACGAATAATGGCGCTGTGGGTGTTCCCAACTTCACAAAAATTATGATTTATGGTGTAGTGGTTACCTTGCTAGTGTACTTGTAATAGTAACCCCAAGAGAGTTTAGAACGGGCTCTAGAAATGCCGCTCTTCCAGCTCTCGCTGTGACTGCTGCGCTTTCCGCACAGGCCTGGTGTTTTTTTTTTGAGCTGTGCTCTTAAATTTGCCTGCACAAACAATGTCGAAAGCTGCACTTGTCCCCCACCCAGAATATGACGGGGACATTTGTTGGTATTGCATTTCACAATACACTCAAACCTCAATATAATGAACATGGATATAACGAATTATCACTTATAACGAAGTAAATGAAGAATAGTCTTGTAATAGATAAAGTGTTAAAAATAAACGTTTATAACAAATTTTCGGATATAACGAAGTTATTTTCGTGGCAGACGTGACTGTTATAATGAGGTTTGAGTGTAGACCATACAGTCCACCAACTTATCTGTTGGCCCTGGCTGCCACAGCTCATAACCACTGGAGGTACAGTGACAAAGCACACGTTCAGCCTTGGTGGTCGTGCATTTCAGGTGTCGGATGTCTGCTCACTGTAACCTAATTGCAACAGTGCAAGTACAGGGGGAATGGAAATAAACACAAACAGCGCAGCGCACTTTTTTCGCCGTGCTCTGACCTTGGTGGCAATAAAAAGATGCTAGACTTTTCTTGGATTGTGTCATGTATGACCTAGTAGCTTTTTATTGCCATGCAGGCTACAACCATTTGAAACAATAAACAGCAGAGCACGTAGGTGCTGCACTGTTTGTTTCTTTCCGTTGCGATAGTGCACATCAATTTGCAGTCCCTTTTATATAACGTCGTACTAATGCAATGCAAATGACCAACCTAAACATTCTTTACTGTGCAAAATGTGTATTCAGCCAGCTCAAGGCATAAGTTAACCTCGGGTGCCTACAATCTTTCTCAAGTCAAAAGGTAAGGCACTCCAAACTTTTGTAGATGCTAGCATGTGTATCAGTGTGCAATGTACAAATGTCCTTATAGACATAGAAAGCTGTTGATGCATTCTGCTCTTGAGAAAGGTTATTGTTGGCATGCAGGTTACATTCATTCTAGAATACAAATGTACTAGTTCAGAATCTCTGCAATATTGCTATTAAGCATACAAATCATGGTAGCTATATGGCAATCTTGCAATTGAATGTGCCAAAAAAGGCAGGTTTGGTACACTGTGCATTTCACCGATGACAGAACATGTCTGCCAGGTGATGCAATGCTGTCTGCTACAAAAGACTGGTTGTAGTTTTGGAACAAATGTATACAACCGCAATTCTTGGAGAAGAGGGTAAAGTTGTAAGCAGGGAAGGTAACGACGCCATCTGTCCCATTCATTCTAAAACCCAAGCGTATGATGCCACGACAGCGGGTAAGAACTGCCAGGCTTATAAGAAATAGAAAATGAGGTTACCTAATGGTGGTGATGTGGCATGTGCCAAAAAAGCGGATTTGTTGCATTGGATCTATACAACCACCATCTCTAAGAAGTACAACTACTTCTAACATACAGATGACACAGCAGTGTTGCCAGGTGATACAGAGCATTCCGTCAGAAAAGGTAGTTTTTGATGGTGGTCTCGACTCTGTGCAAGCAAAATTCTCAGAAAAATTAAAGATAAGTGTTAAACACAGGCACTGTATGCTTGAGAACTCAGGTTAGCACAACCCCATTTTTTGCAAATGGAACACAAAGTAGCCAGGTGCTGGTGACAATGCTATGTGCTATGAAAAGCAGGTTGGGGTGTGGCACTTTATGTGTACAACTACACGAGCAATGAATGAAGGAAATCGCAAGGCTCTCTGTAGGCTACAGTGACAACGTATTCAGCTAAGAGATAACACTTAGCCGACAGCATTGTCACCTTCACTGCATTCACATTTCCATGTTCGTTCATAGATCATGTGATATGCATGCTCTCTCCATTAACTGTATTGTTTGCGTCTCCCTCCTTTGCATTTTTGTTCCTTCTACGTTTCAATGGTTATGTGATATCCTTTACTCCACTATTCATTATTCTGTGAGGTTTTCACACTGTTGGTAGGCTTCAAGCACCCCCTGTACTGATCACAGAGAATTTATAATAGTACTTTAAAAGAATACGAATGTGAGCTCATTGATACAAATTCCTCCTTTCTTGTCTGCGTTTTGAGTGCTTTTGCTAAGTGCAGAGCACTTTAGGGGCCTGGCTTGTCCATCCATGCATCTCATGTGGTGTGATGTACTCAAAGTGAAGTGCTCAGTACAGGCCATAACAAGGCTAGCATTGCTCAAAACTGGGTTCCAATGAACTAACAAGGTCTAAAATAATACAATTAACAGAAACAACCAAGAAGTAATCGCAATAATTAACTTAAAACCGCTAAAAACACTTCGGAAACCTGCGCCTGACTCCCGTGCCACACAAGAGATGGCGCCACCACCTTGTCGCAAGATAGCTCCTCCCACGTGCCCTTTGGCGGTGCTTGGTTGCTACTACATCCGAAGGGGGAACAATCTGACGGAACTCACTGCAGACGACATGTATCTCAACTGCTGTAACAAGGAGGAAGTCGATAAAGCACATCAAAAAGGAGTGTGCAAATTGCACACCGAGTTTGCGAATCTCCCTTACAAGATTCTACTCATGTCGGGGAAACCCTACATGCTTACCTTAAACATTACCGTCACCGTTGGTGTGGTAAATGGACCAGTGGGAACTCTACAAACAGGAATTGCTGCGTGACCGTGCAACGCATTTCCCGAGGTTTTACGTAGTGGAGCTGCATTTGGTTTTCTTCTATTGATATCTCGTATTTTCCCAGACTTCTGGTTTTGGACACATAACAGTTGCTCATGCAGAATTTGCCCACACGTTGATCCTTGGGCGATACTCACACGATGGCCGTGCCTTGGATTTATTGCGAGTGCAAAGTTTTTAACCTTCTAATATGCCTCAGCTTCACAGTGGTTAAAGGAGTACCGACACTATTTTGAGACATTGAAAAAGGGACATTTTTCATTTCCTTGGTATGCAGTGTTAATGCTCTCCACACACTGGAGTTAGACGGCACGTACAAAATATTTCACTTTCATTGTAAAGTTTTCGTCGCTGAGCATCTGCAAGCCAGCCCTACCGCGATACACATTATTCAAATGAGTCAACACAGTGACACAGAGTTTGAAAACTTTGCAGCCTAAATTGCAGAAATCACTGTGGGAGTTGCTGGGCAACAATTCACTCATCGTTGTTTCCGTGCACCTCGAGCAGATGACAGAGCTGCCACTAGTGCGTGGCAAGTCTCCCCGTGACGTGACACTGCGATGACACATCACTGAGAAGCTGCCCCCTCGATATCGAAACCAAAAGTGTTTCTTTAAGGTAGCGGTATTAAAAATATTGAAACACACTAGCAAACTCATGATCAACACTTTTTGCGCAAAATTTTCTCAGACAACGGACGAAACAGACATGGACGGGCGCAAACTTCCAACTGATTTTATTATCAACAAGTGACATATATATATATACACAAATATGACTACGACAAAACAAAAACAACAATGGCACAGGTGTGCAGTGTGTCAGCGTGCATCAGCTACTCCCTCCCCCAACGGGAGGGCAGCAACTGCGTGAGCATGACGTCAGTTTCCTTGGCACAGAAGGAAATGGCCTTCTTGGAAGGAACACTACATTTGGGGGAGGGAGTAGTTGATGCGCGCTGACACACTGCACACCTGTGCCATTGTTGTTTTTGTTTTGTCGTAGTCATATTTGTGTATATATATATATATGTCACTTGTTGATAATAAAATCAGTTGGAAGTTTGCACCCGTCCATGTCTGTTTCGTCCGTTGTCTGAGAAAATGTTGCGCAAAAAGTGTTGATCATGGAGTACCAACTAGCTCGAACCCACACCTTGTTAAGCACTAGCGAAGATTCGATGAAGAGGAGGACAAGGCTAGACTGGCTTGCGAGCGACGCCATTGACTCTCCATCGTTCCATCGTCACAATATATTCGATGCATTCCCAGGCACCAAAATACTCTTTTTAGGGTTTTCGACACGAGTGTTCTTATTTAGAGCAACAATCCAAAAATATTTAAAATTCGTGTCTGTACTCCTTTAAGCCAGCGAATTCTCCTAGGGGGCAGATTCAATTTGGACTCTCCACATGCAAACACAATGCTCAGCATCACTCCCGGCGACACTTGAAGGCAAAGGCCTGCTGCACATCGAGTCATACAATCGTGGACCATTCTTCCAAGACGTAACAAGCAGCAGTGCGAGAGACACATTAAATTACCCCGACATTCTCAGTCGATTCGCTCTTCCCATGAAGCTTTCCGCATCTCAGTTGTAGTCACACTACCTCCGGGATCAGCCCACCTTTGACCAAGCAATGATTTCACGAGTGACGTCACAAATTCCACAATCCACGACATCAAGATGACATCACAACAACGCTGTTGTTCGGAGATGGCTATATGCGCTTTTGTACCGCTTGTTTCGCATGCAGTGTTTCACTGAAGGTCACCGTGCAACAAGACACCTAAAAAAATTCTGTGGTTAATGCAGCACTAATGCAGTTCTCGTATAGGTCTTGGTGTAGTTTTAACTCCCATACTAAGTCCTGCACTAATGTCGTTCTTGTGCACTTTCAAAACCTGTGCTAATGCGGTTCTTGTGTAGGTATTATACCCCTGTCACACGGGCACCCGTGAACTCCGTTTAAGTCCCTCGTCTTTTCCTCGAGGGAGATAGGGTTCATGTCACACGGTCACCATTTCGCTGAGGAAGTTAAATGGAGCTTTTGGTGGAGGGAGTCCGAAAATGATCATTTGGACTCGATGAAGTACTCTCGTTCCCAGCCAGCTACTTCTACGCTGAAAACCGCACTAGCAAAATCGTCCTAATGAGCTCAATTATTATTTTAAAAACTATGCTCATTTTTTGCGTAACATTTCACGCCCCGTAGTGTAAGTTTTATTTGTATTTTTTCGGACATCAGTGCTTGTACTCTCCACACCAACGCCTCGCCAAGCCGCCGCTGTGAAGCGTCGCGCCATATTTGTTTCTGCACGTGTGAGGCGCACGAGCAAGCACTGTGACAGCAATGGTCATTCCGAGCACTTCATCAACACACAAAAACACGTTTTTGTTGCTTTAAAGGCAGCTGCACAGGCAAAAAATTGGACGTTTCGACGAGCGCAGCAGCGCTGTTTCTGCCCCATGCGGCAACCCTCGAAAGCTTGCACCGAGCCGTGTAGCACGGCCACAACTCCATTCTCGTATTGCTCCATCAGGGAGTTGAATGCCGAACGGAGTGAAATGGAGTTCGGTGGTGGCCGTGTGACAGAGGTATTAGTGTACACTCAAACCTCATTATAAAGATGTCGCATCTGACATGGAAATAACTTCGTTATATCAGAAAATTTGTTCTAAACGTATATCCTTAACACTGTATCTATGACAAGATTATTCCCCCTTTACTACGTTAATAAGCAATAATTTGTTATATCTGCGTTCGTTGTATCGAGGTTAGTGTGTAGTTCTAAATCGTGTGCCTCATGCAGCTCCGCTACTGTGAAACCTGAAGAAGTGCATCACACAGGCAACGCAGCGATTCCCTTGGAAATCGTACGCTTGCCAAGGCTGTGGTACCCTCTCTTGCACGGCACAGATCTGAGCAGGATGTTTCAGAAGCGTTTTTTGTGATTTTAGGTAAATTGTTGCAATTACTTCTTGATTACCGTATTTACTCACTAGTTTCTTATGATATTTAGGTGGGCGTTTCGAAATGACGCAAAATTGTTCTCAAATAACGACACTAGCATTAATTATACGATGCATTAGAGCATTTAAGATTCAATTTCGGAATTACCAGACAAATTACAGTAACAAATCAGCTACAAACTACAGTAAAAAAAGTCTCAAACAAAACTTTCGCTGCCAGGGGTATGCACTTAAAATTAGGGGTGTGCGAATATTCGAAATTTCGAATATTTTTTTAATAGTGTTTGCTATTCGATTCACACTGGAATTTTACTATTCGAACAATTCAAACTTCCCAAAGACAAATACAGTCAACGTCCGATTGAAAGTGACCCCTTCAGCTTTTCAATATGCTTCACCCCATTACACTCTCGTATTGCGGCAAAGCTGCCTTTCAAGCTCCGTTACGGTCGAACTTGGCCAAGACATCAGACCAAGACATTGTGCACCACCTGTCCTGTGTCCCTGTATCGACCTACCGTCCTCGTCTCGTCATCTGCAGCACAACAAGGAAACCATGAACGACCACCAACTAGCCCAATTCATCGCTCTTCTAAACAAGACATCAGATTGGAAGTGGTCCCTAGATTTTCAATATGCTTCACCTCATCACACCCCTGCATTGCGGCAAAGCTTCCTTTCAAGCTCCACTACAGTCGAAAATGTATTAACTCAAGAAAACGCTGCTTCCAACTTGGAGATGAAAGATGTGACAGAGGTGGGGGCTCAATTAATGCTGTTTTGGACTTCAAATTTGGGCAGGAAGTCCAAAAAATCGGATGCCAAAGCTTTTCAGCACACAAAATTTCAGATGCTCTTAGATATCGACGTCTACGAGGCAGATTTGTAACTCCAGACTTGAAGGGAGCACACCCTTGTCTGCCACATCACTTGGGCTTCCACAGAAGTTGAAAGAGGAGGAGAGGCTGAGGAAATGGCATCTTTGCCCATCACATGCAAAGTGTTGTCGGCAACACTTTAGTTGCACCAAATCATGTACATAAATACAACTCGGCCTCTACATTGCCTCATTCTTGATAAGACAACTATGAAACACCACCCTGCCAGCGCTTCATCAACCTAGCGAAAGGAAACACTTTCACGTTGCTATCTCATAAGAATATGCTTAGGAATCCTCTCCAACTTTTTTTCTGCAATGTCGCTTTGAAGTATTAGAAAAATATTTTAGAAATATTCGAAAAATATTCGATTCAATTTGCACTCACACTTCAATATTGGAATTCGCTTTGCACCCAAAATTTTGCTATTCGCACTGCTCTACTTAAAAGCCTTAACAGCAGTCAGCTACGAAAGGCAAGTCGCGGTAGCGGTGGAACAGATGTGTACAACCACGTTAGCTTGTAAAGAAAAAAAGGAGAGTAGTGCAGGGTTGCAAGGTGGTGAAGGTGATGATGCCACTTGTCCCATTTATTAAAAAAAAAAGGAAAGAAAGACAAGTACAATGTGCTACAAAAGGCAAGTTCTCTGGTGGTGGTGGAGTGAGTCTGTACAACGATTCTTTTACAAGAGGGTATCAACAGTCGCAGTCCCTCTGCTGTCATTGGTCGGTGCCATCGTCTTCGGTGGACTGCGTCTCCTGTTGCGTCTGAATCTGGACGGTGGTTTGCGGTGCGCCAGTTACCGCCCCTGCCGGAGCGAGAAACACCGAAGCCGGCTGTCCTGGGGCCTGCTGGATTTGGTACAGCGTCTGCAGGGTACAAAGTGGCAGTGTTTCATTATCTTGCATACGAAGTAAATAAAATGGCTCTGCTGTGAATACATGCTGGAGCGTATTTTTGTGTACCACCCCCCACTGCTATTCCCACGATTTGTGGGAAATGTGAAACAATAAGTTAGGTTAGATTGATAAATAATACTCTGAAAACTCTAGTGTCATTAATTTCACCACGTTATTAATACATGAGAAAGTAAATGTCAAAAGTGTCACTTTTAAGTTTCCCACCAAGCACTCCGACGGTGACGTCACGGATTTCAAAGCGTTTTTTCGTATTTCGGATACGTTCGTTCAATGAAAGTACCTGAAACTTGGTATGTTAAGTCCTGACTCCCTCAGAAGACAATGCACTGCATTTTTACCAATTAGGAACTACGTAGACACTAGTAGGCGCTGTCAAAATCTATGACGTCACGGTGACTGGTACGAGATCTTCAGGGTGGTGTCGCCACCTGCATTTTCTTTTTGCACTTTTTCTTGCTTACCAAGCAGCTTCTCATGGCATGCATAGTGTTTTTGGTATCTTGAAAGAGTGATGTACTAACATGAGCAAGATCGTTTTTCTGTTCAGTGTCCCTTTAAGCAATCACTGGTTCCCTAGCTTACCGTAGTTATGTACATGCTCACCACCAGTGCTGGCCAAAGTCAGTAAATGTCGGCCGGATGATGGCAAGCGCTGCTTATGTAGTATCCACTGTTATAACAGCATCATTATCTTTGTGAAGTTTAAACACAGTGCTTCCCTTGTATAACATGAACTCAAGTTAGTACAGGCCTACTTTTTTGCGTAGTCTGAAAAAACACCAATGAGATTGTGAAAATAGGATTGCTCCGAAGATGACCGCAAACTGACCCGCAAAACGTTATTCTTTCTAAATTTTACAGTTCCAAACCTTATCAAAGTTATACATACAAGGGGAGACCCAAAAGTAATTAAAAAATTTTTCCCTGAGGCAGAAGGGTAGCTAAAGTTTATCTGCATTGCAAGCTGAGCTATTCCACCAAGCAGTGTACTTCTGTAAATTTTTTTCTAGCTCACAGCATAGCACACTTTCAGACCTCTGTTGCCATGTACGTCGATATTTCGATGATACAAAGTCAGATGATCAACCTACATCTTATGTCGGTGTCCTAGCATGGCTTTGCAAAGCAATTTCAAATAAAGCGCTACAATCTGTGCAACATATTAACATAGAGGATTAGGTTACTTTGTTTTCCATGCTTCGAAGTGTAACAGCGCAACTTTTAAATGAGAAAGCATTTCTTGGCCAGGTTGACAAACACGCGCACCCAGTGTTGCTGGCTTCACCACAGCAACAACCTGCAGCCGAGGAGTAGGAGACGGGAGACAGTCAGTGCTCTTCTTAGGAAACACTTTCGTGTTCTCATCTTCATAGAATATGCTTAAAGGGACACTAAAGGCAAATAGTGAGTCGACGTGGACTGTTATAGCACACAAGAAACCTTGTAGCGCTTCTTTGTGCCAAGAAAATACACTCAAACCTCATTATAACAAAGTCATATCTGCCACGAAAATAAATTTGTTATATCCGAAAATTCGTTATAAACATTTATTCGTAACACTGTATCCATGACAAGACTATTCTCCACTTCCTTCGTTATAACCGATAATTTGTTATATCCGTGTTCGTTATATCGAGGCTTGAGTGTACCTTGTTTGAAAAAAAAATCGCGTTTTAGTTAGTGTCCGCATACCATTAGTGCAATTCAAACCGCTTGCCTCCAAGAATGGCCTTCTGACGTAGCATTCGTCATGCCAGCACTGTCCGACAGACGGCGCAGCAGAGCAAGGGGCTTTAGTGGAGCACAGTTTGGTACTTGTGATTAATTGTACCGGGGCCTTACTACGTCATCGGGCCTATATTCCAGAATGTTGCACTGGCGGTGCAAATCATGCCCTGCATGGTTTGCGCTGCCATCATACTGCTGTCGCATGTCATTCGACGGTTTCGGTACCCAAGTTCGTATCACCCGTTGCGGAGCAAAAGACCTTAATTTTTCAACTATCAAAACACTGCTGTGTATAATATTGACGTTTTAGACGTTTTCAAGCACTGACCTTCCACTCTGACATAAAATTTTACTTGCCTTTAGTGTGCCTTTAAGGATCTTCTGCAACTTTTTTTACAAAGCTGGTCCTCATCTGTTAATCGGTTTAGCCCTCATCAGAAAGTTGCACTGTTACACGTTCCATCACGTGGAATACGGGTAAGTTGCTGGTGCGCCGTGACAGTGTGCTGCCACCCACACAGCACTGAGCGTGCAGCACTTACTGACAAAAATGGCATCTGCATCTTGCCCCCTTGTGACTTCTTACCTCCAAGACTGCAACGAAAGCTTTAAGGAGACAGTTGATCAAGAAAAAAATTGGAAACACAGAGCATGTCGTTCAATCTCCAACAGTTGCTGAACAGTTTTATAAAACTGATAAATAAATGAAGCAGGGTTGTCATGCCAGAGAAATTGTACACTGTAGGATCAATTTTCTAAAATGAACTAAATGCAAATACACTCAAACCTCATTATAACAAAGTCTCATCTGACACGAAAATAAGTTCTTTATATCCGGAAATTCGTTATAAATGTATGTTTGTAACACTGTGTATATGACAAGACTATTCTTCATTTACTTCGTTATAACCGATAATTCGTTATATCCGTGTTCGTTATATCGAGGTTTGAATGTAATGAAAGAACAAAACAATGCTTATTACTTTTGGGTCACCCTTTGTAGAGTGCGGTTCATTTTCTGCAGAGGTTTCAATTAAACCTGTTGCTTATTGAAAAACTTATTGCATAAGAAACATTCAAATGCAATAAGTGTTTGCAATAAGTCAATAATTTGAGATAATTAGTCACTTGCTACTGCTTTTCTAAATGCAATGGAGAACAGGATACCCCGCTGTTACGTTCCTTTCTGATGCGTTTTCCCGGCTGTTACGTCGTTTTCCGTCGGTCCCGGCACAGCTCCCATAGGGTACAATGTATTGGGAACCCCGCTGTTACGTCGTAACTGCGGGACCGTTCCCGTATGATGCGTCGTGAAATGCGCTCCGAGCCGACCGAGTGAGTGCTGAAGAGAGCGGCCACGGTGACTTTTCACGCAGCTTGGCCTGGTCTGACCGTAACATTAGCCGCATGAGAGGCGCAAGCGACAGGTACTTTCGGTTGACGCAAACAAAAGCATAGCCTTCAAGATCCGTTTTCCAAAGATGGCGTTTATGACGTAATTGCTCGCGAAAGCAAGGCCTTCGAGATTGGCATTTACTTCTGCGATCGCGTTGGCGTAGAACTATTGTCGGAGGAGTTCGAGCTGGTTGGAGTTCACGTGGTCGTGTGCACGTGTGCTTAGTTCTTTCACGCTTACAGCTGTTGGTGCTAAAAAAAATCACATACGTTGATTATATTTCTGTGGATGATGCCGTCCCAGCTCCGCGTTTCTATCTGTCGACTAGACCGTGGCTACGCGACCGGCGACAATCTCGCAAAGGTATCGTCATAGGTGATTGCTTTACATGAGTAAAAGCACCAGGCAACGTTGCACGGTTCTTTTCACGCGTAAGCATTGAAATAAAATTATCTACAACTAAATATTTTCTCGTTTTTCCTGTTTTTCGGCTCTTGCGTTTCCCGTCTCTTACGTTTATTTTCTACGGTCCCTTCAAAAACGTATCAGCAGGGTTCTACTCTAGCTGGAGTTATCAAAGCAGAGCTTGCTCAAGCACAGACTCGATAATTTCCCATTTACTGCCTTGCATTTTTTACTTTATGACATTTTTTTCTTCTCATATCTGCGTAATGTTTATAGTCCTTACCCGATTCACTTTTTGAGCCCGGTAAGGTGCATATAGAATAAGTTCAACAGATAAACATAGCCTGAACATCGAACAATAAAGAAGGCAATAGGATTGTTTTCATTTCATTTCACAAATATTTTGAACATTGGAACTTATTACATTACTATACTAAAATGAGGAGTTCTGCATGCTTTGTATACATAAAGAAAATGTAATTTTGGTCTAATTTGGTAATGCATTTTGCAAAAGAATATGTCTGATGGGTTCGTCTGAAGGAATCGGACAGTCAGTCAGAATAGCCATATGACCAGCCCGATGGCAGAAGAAGAGAATCCCCATGCTACAGCCAACAAGTAAGAAGAATACTTTGTCACGGACTGCTGACTTACAACAAGCCTGGGTGAATATCAAGAACATTTTGATACCTTGAACATCTGCTCATGCACGTGCTTGTACTGTAGTGCTAGCTAACAAGCGTTGTGTACCCATCCGACTATTTGTGATGTAACCAGCTAAGTGTGCACTTATGTGCAACGTTTGTAACTGCCTGAATTAAAAAAAATTCTAGGTGTGGCTTTGCTATTGCAAACACCGATGGACAGCAGAGCTGAGGGAAAGCCTCAGCGACGAAAGTCGTATGCCGCTTTACTCTCTCTTCCTTCCTCCTTGCCCCCGCTGCCCTTTCCCGCTCACCTCCCTCCTCCTCTCCCCTCACGTCACTCATTCCTTGCCTTGACACTCCATTGCTTTACTGTGCTTTACTCTACCCCTTCCTCCTCATCCTCCTATCCCAGCTCTGCTGTGCTATGCTTTCCCTCTCGCTATGCGCTTGCCCCCTCTCCCGGCTAGGCTATGCTGTGAACGACATCGCTGTGGATGGATGTAGCTAGACTATAACAGCTCTGCTGTAAAGATACAAGTTGCTTTTCTGTGTTTTGTCGGTAAAGCGAAACGGGCCATGTTTTGCCAGTAAAGCGAAATGGGCCATGTCACCTCATGACGTGGCAAGCTGTGCCAGCTCGGTAGAGCTTGGCAGAGACGACGACATCAGAAACAATGTTAGTGCTGAAGGGCTGCCGTGCTGGGTAAAGTAAGTGTGAGGTAACACAGGGCGCTCGTAGAACCAATCCTCAAAATGTATTTTCAAAAAAAGTGAATAAGTTGCAGTCATACCATTTGACACTGATCATCGGAATACTGAAGAGAATGTACATTGATATTTTACCGAGATCGGTGGACACCAAAAAATTGCCAGAGTTGATCGTTAAAGCTCATAATGTAAAATGCCTCGTCAACAGCAAGTGGCCACTTCCAGATCTGCAACAACACTTGTCGCTTTCACGCGCTTTCGTGAGCCAACAAAGTGCAAAGCTGACAGTGTGCTACGCAAACAGTGCTCGTCTGTGGCAAGCTATTTCACCTGAGGCTGCTGTGGCGGGGGCTGCGGCGCAGCCTGGGGGATGGGTGCCGTCTGGATGATGATGGGTTGACCCGTGCTCTGCCCTTGCATCTGCATCCGGATCAGCTGTAGCTGTGCGGGTGTCAGCTGAATCTGTAAATGTCACAGTTTCACCGTGAGGGCGAAGCAATGAATGTGGCAACACCAAATTGTAACGTTGTACGAAGTAACTAGCAGCTAACTCCTTTAATGTCTGACCTGGAAAAACTCAACAAAAAGTAAGGAAATGAGGCCGCTGCAGTGAGCGAAGCGATTTTTGTGCTCTCTATCACTTCAACACTATAGGCTCAGGGCTAGTGGTCGGCTGGAGCCCTCAGAGGTGACAAAAAAAAGCACCTCTACTCGACGAAGGCACGGCCTTGACTGCCGAAATCACCAGCGTGGCTGAACAGGTACGAGCCCCCCGAGTGTGAACGTGTTTCCTGGTGGTCGTCTTTTGTTCCCAACCGGGCTCTCGAGCCAGTGCCCCACAACGCAAAGTGAGCAGTGAGACAGAGGTATGAATTGTCTACCAAACCCCGTCAAAAAGGCTGCGCACAACCATGCCAGGCTCGTCAAAGTTCCTGCTGGAGCGATGCAGCCCCCTCTCCGAGGCTGTCCATGGGCCTCTCATGTGGCGGAGGAGGGCCAGAGTGTTTAATCCCCACTTGAGCTGAGATCGTCAGCTGCCCTCACACGCTTTCACTTTCACATAGAACATACGACGGCCTGGACGATGTAATTACCTTTGTACCTTATACAGAACCTCATAGCAGCGCCAACGGCAAAAATGCCCCTTCATATAATTTCTCTCGCAATAAAACGTGGTGAGAAGGGCATGATGTGGCATGCGGAACAGGGACAGACAACGCAACAGTTCTTTTGTCGAAAATCTTTTCCTGTTCAGGCTCGATCAGTAGTCAGAGCAGTGCTCTGTCCACATTATTGTCAGGATCAGCCAAACATGACGGGCGGATACGAAAGCAGTAGAAACAAGCAAAACGAATCACTATATTGTCCTAAACCCACACTGGCACAATCACAAAGACACTGTGGAGTTTACTCAATTTCACAAGTCGCATTCTAAAGGACAGATAACTTAAAATCTGCGGGTTTTACCATGGTGACGTGCGTTTCAGTGGAGGGGGGGCAAATGATTGGTAATGGTGACTGCTTATCATTTTGCCTGCTTTCATTAACCTCATGATTTGTGAGGAAACACATACAGCGAAAAGCAGACGCTGCTGTGAACAGCTCAGCTAAATCTTGCAGTCGTGCGTGGCAAGGAGAGTTCACAAGTGGAGCACGAAGTTGCCACTTTCTCAAGTGCCCTCGCATCATACAAGTGCCCGCATACTCTTTGGAGGGCCGTTGTACAACAGATTCCTGCTACTATTGGCCAATAGCTGACATGAATCAGGAGCAGAGTTTGGATTAGGTGTGCTTCTTGCCATAGGGTTCTACCAGGTGCCGTGCTCTATACTAGTGTGCTAAAGTAACGCAGTAGCAATGAGTTCACTTGTCGAAACGCTGGCTACAGTGACATTCCCTGTTCGACAACTTTTCATCAATGGATGAAGCATAAATGCAGAAATGTGCCAAGCTCTGCACTGTGTTTAGACAATGCACATAATGTACAGCTCAGTGTCTATGTTTCATCGAGAGCAGTACATTGTCTTTACGCAATGCACAGCTCTTTGGACAATGAAGACAAATCTTAATGTTGGTGTTGGCCATTACAGCTGCCACTGCTAGAAGGAGTCGCTGTTGGGTTACTTGGTGCATCATCAGTACCAAGGGTAGACTCTGTACTGTTATGACCGGCAGTCGGTGGCGAAGCACTGACCACGAGAATCGGCGGACGAGGCGTTCTCACACTGCTAGAACACCTGCATCCTTCCTCTACACGGAATTCCTGTGACGGCGCGTGACCAACAATGGGCAGAATCTCGGCCTCAAAAGTCTGGGACGGCGAAGCCGGAGACAATGGACCACCTGGGCTTGGCTTGGTACGCTGCCGAAGCCACCTGACGGGTATGTTTGGACGGGAGTCTCCGCAACCCTTTTGCTGCGTCGGGAAAAGATCTGCATGGGCAAGCACGAGGAACCTGTTATCCTGCTTCTCCCCAACTGCGTGCCGTCAGCCGCCGGACTTTTGCCGCTTCAAGTGTGCCATGACCCCTCCGCGACAGTGAAATGGTCTGTGCCATGGTGGGAGGTGTCGTGTGTGTGATTGGTGGTCATCAAGAGGGAGCAGCCAAACTGAGGGGTTAAAACGACGGTGCTGAGTGAGAAATGGGGCTCTGAGCCCTCGGTAACAGGCTCATCCAATGCGCTCGTCGCTGAACTCTTACCTTGTCACTATGTAATTGAGTGTTCATAAGTGCCAGTAAACTTGTTATTGTTTTCCCAACTTGCTAGCATCAGTTCCTCAACCCGGAGACTCGACTACGCTACCAAACGGAGTCCGGGTACAACGCTGCCCTCTCGTAGCAACAGCATGGTTGTCGAGAAGGGACGGATCCAAATACACCGGCACGACAACTGGAGTCAGCGGTGGGATTGATCCAAAAACCCGGTCGCAACAGTACCAAAAAACGACCATGAGGGAACATGCGCAAGATGGGCACACCTGTTGTGCGTATGCATTCTTTTGTGGTCGTTTTTTTTTTTGACGCTAGGTCTGCTACTGATACTGAAGTTGCCACTATGATTGCGCTGCATACTGAAGTGTGACATGGCACTGACAGTGCTGGCTGGGAGGAAGGAGTTGGCACCCACCGGAATCTGCTGTATCTCCCCGTTGCTGTTGATGACTTGCTGCACAATCTGGATGCCTCCCTGCTGTGCAACCTGCTGCGTCTGCACGGGCTGCTGCAGCTGTACCACCTGCGGTTGTGTCTGAAACAGCATTGCAGCATGGTTTTGCAGTTCTCCACGCAAGCAGCACCGAGCCACAAAAACGCTGCTGTGACAGCAGTAAATGCAAAACTTCATTTAGTAAACTAACTCTTATGAAGCAGTTTTTTTTTTAAATGTGACATTTGGTGGAGAAGGAGTTTCTTCAATACAACCAAAAGTGAATCTATCTTCCAGGTTAATACAGTAAAAGGTAGTTAATTCGACCTTCGTTATTCAGGAAATTGTATAATTCGGACTTATTCTCTGGTCCCAGCAAGTATATGCATTATTTAATGGCATCAAACTCTCGTTATTTCGGATATATTTGGCTGCACCTCAGATAATTCGAACGACCCTCAGGGCGGCACCACAATGTGCGATGTAAAAATAGCAAAAATGGTGTTAGCATCAAAATGAAGCAATGTGCCATCAGCACGAACCATTTGGTACAAACATGAAAGCCGGAGGTGGAATTCTTCATGCTTGTTTGCGTTTAACACTCATTACCACTGCATTGGTGGTCGCGGGCCTTCGGAAAAGCATGGTCACAGTCTATGAGTGCGTTGTTAGCAGTGAAGCATTGATCTGCAATGGATGCAGCAAATTAGTGTTGATGCACAGGCCAAGCACATGGACGCTATGATGACTTGGCATGCGTGGTCAAACGTGCGTCTCCTGATGTGTGCGTGTGGGTTTCGCTCAAGTGCAGCCCTTTGTGAAGGTGCGAAAAATGTCACTGTTTTTGGTTGAATAGGTTATTGTAGCGAATTTGGCCTACTGACTCGCGATATGAGAAGCCTCTCAGTGCAGTGAGTGCAGTCAGACAATGTGTGCACATAATATATACTTTCACCGGCCTCACCTTTTACATTTTTTCTTCAGTATAACATCATATTGCAAGTTTGACTGACAAACACTGCATTTGAAGTAAATGTGACAGCAGTGCAAATATTTAATGTCATCGCATGTCAGACGTTATCTCAGGAGATATTTAGAACAATTTCGCCTAGTGCTGAACTATGCTAAATTTTTCTGATCAATGGTTGCACAAGTGGTGTGCGTTGAGTAACCTCAATGCACTCGTCAAAAAAAAAAAAGTACACAGAAAAACTCGTTACCTCTTGCCTTTCACTGCACATAAAGTGCACCTTGCCATTTTTGCAGGTTTTGAATTTTGTTGCCGTAGCTAAAAATGAAACATTGCAAACAAACAAAAAACGAAAACCAAGAAAGGAAAAGAAATAGGCTTAGCAGGGTTATTAGCGAGAAGATGCCAAGCTCACCTGCAGCTGTATCTGCTGCTGCTGTTGTTGCTGAGCTTGTTGCTGCTGTTCTGCAGTACCAACCTGAAGGAATAAACAAGGCATTTTAAGCCAACTGGTAGCTGTTGATGTCAACAACATTATACGACAACATGTGTTGTTTATACGACAACATGTGTTGTTTATCTGCTTATTTATCTAGAAGTATGACACTCAGCCATCGTACGCTCAGCCGTCACACTTAGGATAGCAGAACGAAAGAAGGGGAATTTTTAAGGCCTTGATTTTTTTTTTTTTGGTAGACACAACAATTATTAGAACTAACAGACAAGAAAGCCAAGGAAAGTATAGGGGATGTTGTTTGTAGTAATTATGATGTAAATGTTAGGAAATTAAAGTGGACGAAAAGAAAACTTGCCGCCGGCAGGGACTGAACCTGCGACCTTCGAATAACGCGTTCGATGCTCTACCACTGAGCTACGGCGGCGGTCATCCCCCCGTCCACTTTATGGGATATATATGTGCATTTAAACCTAGGAGTGTTAGTCAGCCCCGCTAGCTGGTAGCCATGACGGTGAGTGTGGAACACTCTTTTTCTGCCTACTGGCGTCACGAAGCATGTGATCCTTTTATGAGCTGGCAGCTGAGCAATAGTCTCTCGCATACTACCTGAACGCATCAAGTCTGCCAGAACGGGACCCTCGCTATGAATGAACGAAAGAAGGGTAATTTTAAGGGCTCGTTTTTCTTTGCTAGACACGACATTAATTAGAACTAACAGACAAGAAAGCCAAGGAAAGTATATGGGATGTTATTGTCATAGCGGATAGTAAGTAACTTTGGATGACTCCAGCCATAAATGCCCCTTCGCACTCAATTTGTTAGTGCAAGCAGAAGCACTTTCTCTGAGAGGGTCTGAGCTCTAGCAAATGTAAACTGCTGCATTTCATAAAGCACTCACACACTAGCATCGTGGCTATGTAATCGCAGTCTTGCGGGCATAGGTTACAATATATATTCATACGTTACAATATAGCCACTTCTTCAAGCACGCAAATCTAGAGTTTTTAGTGTTGGTGCTGATGTAAAAAAAAATGACGGAAGAGAACAGACAAAACTTTCGAACAACGCTTGACAGCACCGATAACCGAGGTGTGGAAAGGGCTGCAGAGGATTCAGTGAAATAGCTTCTACTTATTAAGCGAAGCTTCTATGAGTTACAGGTATCAGTGGTGGCTCGTTTTGCGAGAAACCCGGCGCTGGCCGGTGTACAGGAATGCAGGTGTACACAAATTTAGTCCTCAAAGGTGCGCCAGTCACATGCGTACTTGTATGCGCCGTTTTCCATTGATTGACGCTCTCTCGATCGTGGGCTTGTCAGCGATCAGCCATTGACGATACAGAAACCTGATCACTTATCGAGGTCACTTGTCACTTCACGTTGCCACATTTCATTGCCGCCTTTCACTGTTGCATTTCATTGTTTCATGCATGACTCTTGTCGATGCCTGTAGCAACTGAAGCGTTGCACTGCTAAGCACGTGAATGACGGTCCAATTGCTAGCATGAAGGAAGGAAACAGTTAGGAGGGAGCATTGTGGAATGCGATAGAGAGAAAGAAAAAAGAAAGAAAGAAAGAAGGAAAGAGAGAAAGAAAAATAGTAGGTAAGGCACGCACACACAAAAGCTTTGCGTGCTCTCATTTTCCCAACAGGGAAAGGGCTCATAATTTTTTTCTACTTTTATAATGTTAATAAGAATTATTTGGAAAAAGTAATGCTGAAGCAATCAACTGCTATTCAGCAATTCAATTATTTTCATGGGGCAGTAATTGGTAACCATAATCAACAACACTTTTGAAGGAAGTAATCGTAATTGTAATCTTTTTTTTTTTTTCTGCAACAAATGCGAGTCTCTATAATGAGGTTGGTGACCTATTCTGTACCACAGCTAATTTGCTCAGGACTAAATACATTTACATTAACGGCCATTGCATGCTCGCGCTTTCATAAAATTCAAAATGCATGCGCAGCATGGTTTGATAAGCATTTTCCTCGACTCACCTGTTGCACTTGTAGTACAGAGGGCACCGAAAAAGAAGGTGTCGCATTCTGCACCGTCAGGGCCTGTGCATTGCCACCAGTTGTCTGCACTATTTGAATCTGCAGAGAACAAGATGCAGGAACTCGGTGCTCAGGCACATTTGAGCTAGGCCTGTGCCAGACAAGCTAAACAATGCGCGACTTCATAAAAAATGCACTGGTGCCACCACGTGAATTCAGTGTGGGCTAAGAAAAAGAAATTGTTTTTGCATTTGCGTGAGGTCTCTTGGAAAGCCAGATTAAAAAATCGAAGCTTTGCAATTGTAGAAAAATTCGTACTGCTCCAGGCAACAAAACCAGGACCAGCACCTTTCTGATGCAATTGCAATATTGTATAGACTAAACACAAGGCGAGCAGAACACAGAGCAATGCTAAATTATTTGATGACCTAAAGAGCAGGAGCAAAGACTTTCTTTTCAAACTATATAAGAAACTTGTTCTTCAAAGTCCCCCACTTTTTCAACATCAGAACTTGTATGCATGCCAGGTCTGCATGTTGCAGAAGCTACTCCCACCCCAACTGCAGTAACCGCCACACACACACAATAATAATTGTTGGGGTTTTACATCCCAAAAACACGATATGATTATGAGGGACACCGTAGAGCTCCGGAAGTTTTGAATATGTGGTGTTCTTTAACTTGCACTTAAATCTAGGTACACAGGCCTCCAGCATCCTGTCTTCATCAAAATGCAGCCGCGGCAGCCCACACACACACACACACGCACACACAATAGCTCACCTGCACAAGCTGTGTGATTTATTTCCAGTGAAGCATGAAATTTCAACATGAATATTTGACTGCAGCTGCAATACTATACACAGGAACTACAGCCAAGCACTTTCCTAACGTGGTATTAAACGCAATAGTACACAGTCAATGTTCTCGGCACTCTTTATCATCAGTTTAAATGAGATACATACTTGTGTTGCTAGCAAAATAATAAAGCTAACCAGTGGCGTAAATCCAGGAAAATCACAAGGGGGGACATACATCTTGCCATGCCGTCTAGTTTGGTTTTATAAATATAGGTTTTATTGTTAATTATATAAAACTTAAAATGATGCTTTGAAAAAAATAAAAGTATGGGCCTTGGCACCAAATGAGGGAGCTTAATCTAACAGCTAACTGAGCAGCCAATGGTAGAAACGTACGTTGGTGAAGTTATTTTTAAGTGCGACTCGAAAGGCTCTAGCATTTCAAGTTAATGTGTCATTTGAGTTGAACTATCACATGAAAGTACTAGCACTTTATTGTTATAACGCATATAGGTACAGCACTTCTTTAACTTCAGCTCCATCCGTCACTGCATATATGTATACCATCTAGCCCATCACTCTTACCAGTTAGAAATATACTTTAAAAAAGTTGAATGTTGGGAGAGTTTGTGTTTGGACATTAACATCACCGTAAGTAGCACAACAATACAGCACAACAGAAAGGAAAAGATGAACACAGGTGCAACACAATGCGCCTGTGTTTGTCTTTTCCTTTCTGTTGTGCCGTTTCGTTGCATTAATTATGATGACAGAAATAGCCTCCCATGTTTTACCCCTAGAGACTATCTAGTAAAGCATGTTTAAATGCGAAGCATTCCTTAGCGAACCAATGCTTGGTTCTTTTCTATCCATCTATCTATCTAGCCTCTTACATCTTGGCGCTCTCGTGGCTGTCTCCTTAACTTGGTAGATACCAAAATTGGCATAGGAGGACATGAGTTCATGACAAACATATTTTGCAGGTCATCACATGAATAACGCGACTTCCCAGTTGCGTACGTCATGAAATCCTTTCCACCAGTCATGTGTGGCACGTATGCAGTCCGTGGTATGCAAGTATGCGCCAGATGCGATTCACAGCGCATATATGTAAACCTAGACATTGGAAATCTTAGTGCGATAACGTGAAGCAGTCCGTGTCGTGGAAAATGTGGTGCCGGTGTTGATGGCGTTGTCAATGGGTGAAAAATCTCGATGGAAACAAAGAATAAAATGAATACACAAGCCGGAATCAAACCCAGGCATTCTCAGGGGTGCAACAGCTGAAATAGGATTTGGAGCAATTTTTGGAGCAGCAAAATGTTGCTTTTGGAGCACAAAAATCCAAATTTGGAGCAGGTTACGAAAAAAAAACAACAGATTTTTATCACGAAATCCCAAATTTGGAGCAGTATAACAAAGAAGGATTACTTTTAGAAACGAGAACAAAAATACATACAAACGATTCAACATCAGCTGACTCGTGCACAGTGCACATGAACACTGCTATTTAAAAAAAAGCACTGCGTTGAGCCATCCTACAGTGCGAACAATGACTAAGTCCACATTAGCATTTGCAGGGCCTGTCAAATATTTCGACAGGCACTGCAAATGCCAACGTGGACCTGCGAACCTGGAAACCTCAAAATTCGGGAGATTCGTAAAGCAGGAGCAAGTGGGGGTGGAGAAAAGAAGAAAACTGGCGTACATTTTTGTCTATTTGTTTCTCAAGGCCACGTAAACGCCATACACAGCAGCTCCAAATGATTGCCAATATTCTTTTGAAGTCAGCGATCATACTCGTAATTGCACGACGTTTGCACGAATGAGTAATTAAGGAACAAAATGTGCTGTGTTCCTGACAGCTAGTGCTAATAGCCCCTTCTAAATCTCAGCACGCTTTTCCGCAAGACACTAGTGTACTGCGGCAACAGTGCCCTAAAAGCCTTCTGTCTGGACACAATAAAACAAGCACCAGGAAATTTCATAACAAATGTCCCTTTTTATTGCGATGGCAATTACATGACCACTCTTGACGGGGTTTTGCCGTCATGTCCCGTATAAAGTCCAAGTTGATAACATCCCCCCGCGCATAGTATTATCAACCGCGAGTAAAAGCGCGAGAGTGCGGGCGACGAACGCGGCTGAAGCAGAGATCAAACGAGCCGGCCCATCTCCGTTGCTCGGAGGGCGCATGCGATAACACCACTCTGCTCGGGAGGCCTGCCGTCGAAGCAGAGAGGAAACGCCCCGCCCATCTTGAACGAGCACGAAATGACGCAGGGGGGAGGGGGTGTCGCTCGAGCAGCAACTTTGAACTTTGATTCTAAGGGCGCGGTCGCGATCGCTGGCGCGCGCGCTGTCTTGGCAGCCATCAGCGGGCGGCTCGTATACCCTTCTACGTGCTTCGCTCACGAAGACACGGTGCAGAAAGAGCATCTTTCCCTGGAGCGACCGTATTTTCTTACACCAACGTTTTGTAGAGTTACGCGAGATCGGATACAAAAGAGTTTGCTGCCAGCCTCACTTCGTATAACATTACAATTTGTTGCTATCACATTCAGTGCTTCGTGCTTGCGCTGAAACTGACTTTTTTCTTTTACTTTCGCTGGGGGCTTAGGGTCTGCGCGTCTGTATTGGATGATAATGCCCACACTGCAGATGACCAACATGGCCTCCATTTCTCGCTGAAATTTGTGCAACTGAGCAATTTTTGAAGCTGGTCGGGCATTTTGGCACAATTTCAACAAATTTCACGGTTTTGGCTCAGCTTGGCGCAAAAATATGGAATTGTATCAAATTGCCGCAATTGGCGCAGCTGTTGCATCCCTGCATTCTGCATGGCCGTCAAGTGTTCTACCACAGAGCCACACCAGCGCTTCAAACTCGTTCAGAAAAAACCCCCATACAGGTATCGTGTCGGGACAACACCAACTGTGACGGCAGTGTTTTTCTAAGAATGTAAAAAACATTACATAAGTAAACCTCTCACTCTGCAAGCTATAGTCACGCATTGTTCCAACGTGAGTACCGAAGTTACATCAGACCATGAGCTACCCTTTAGACTCCAGTGTAGTTGTCGTGCCTGAGAAGCCCACGATATGTGCACAAGTACTAAATTTACACATTATATAGACGTCAATCCTCCCTGTAACGCTCAACTAAAACAAAGCACCTCTCCAGTGATGTTGCATTTTAAGCCAACCAACTCCAGTCCCATTTTGCAAATATGCTACTACATGTAGTTTATTGCAGCCAGTTTCATGTCATGCATAGACATGATACATTGCAGGACATATTGTAATCATTGTCCCGTGATCTGCGAGCTCAGTTTATGTCACACCTGTCATGCAAAGACAAGCACTTTCCTTAGGAAGAATAATGCTACAGTTAACTGACAGTTGAGCATATGATTGTGTTTTAAACAACACCTGGTAGTACCAGTGTTAGTACAATGTACTTCACCGGGAAGTACAATGGGACTTCATTACCAAAACTGATATTCTGAATTTTCCCGACTGACGAGGTTTCCGTCAGATACAGCAATTATTCCCATTGCATTTGCCCACATACCGACGCTTGGCCGAGGCCATGCACAATGGCTGCGCGCCTTGGGTATTTTTTTGTAGCTAAGAGGTCTAGAGGACAGACAATCTGTCTTTAAGTTTCCCACACCTGACAACCGCAATGCTGCCTACCTGGGGCTGTCCAGCTGTTGCCAGAGCTGTGGGTTGTTGCTGCTGTTGTTGCTGCAGCGCTGCCTGGTGTTGCTGAGCCAACTGGAAGTAGTACTGGACCTGCATTTGCAAGGAGACAACTTGTGATCACGGATTCCCTAGATGAGCCATTCTATGCCCTATTCATACACAGCAGCTGTTGCAGAGGTTAAATCAACGAAGAGCGCAACATATCTGCATTCACAACCTAGATGTGAACACCACAAGATAGCAAGAAATTAAAATGCACTATGTAATTGGTTCTTCAGCAATACATACATACTATATAAAGGATGTATCACAAGGAAGGTGTTATATAAGCGATAAAGCGCCGACATTCAGGATCAAAATATTTAGTGCATCACACAGTACTGTAAGTTCAAGGCGTAAAGCAATATGTTTTGACATACACTGCAATTCTAACACAACCAGAAATTAGCTGATACTAAAAGACGATGCATATGTATGTACAGTAAGTGCACTACAACGTGCGCGAAGCGATTGGACGTCACTCCTGGAAAGTGGCATTCCTGGGGGTTCTTCTTCAAAGTTTTCGTATCAACAAAGCCTACTTTTTTTGCTAGCTTCCCATTCACATTTCAAGTGTCATACTTTTGAAGTGAGGTTTCTCTACATGTACTACACCTGAAACTAGGTTTTGTATGCAGTCTAACATTTCACTGCAGTTAAGGAATCAAGCCACATGCAAGGGCAGTGACTCTGCAGAAAACGCAACTGACCTGGTCAGCAGGCATGGTGGCTGTCCGAACAGTCTCTTCCGTCCTTTTAGTGGTCGGCTTGAGCTCATCGCGTGGCACAATGTCGATGAGAAAGTCAAACTGGTCGTACTTGGTGATGGCCATGGCAATGTCGTTCCTCTGAAATGTTTGCAGCGGAGAAGAGATATTTACAATTACAATACAAACACCGTAACCAGCAGCAATTGTGGTGTAAGTCGATCTGTACATGAAAGGGACTCGCAACAATTTTTGAGCATGGGTAGTAAACCGCCGTATACTAGTTACTACACAGCACAGTCGTGGACATCCCATTAAGTTGAATATTATAGCTATACATCCTGTTTGAGCCCATGTAATAAAAACTTGGTACGATGGTCGGCATACCATCACAACCACGATTTGTGTGAACACTGCAGCACAGCTTCAACTGCACTTTGAATGGCAAAATGCAGGAGAACGAATCAACGACATGGATGTAGCGCTGACTGATGTAGCTGTCAGCTGCATTAAAGGAGTAAAGACACAAAAATTTTTGTACCTTGTTTTTCTTTTTTTTTTGCAATAAGCAACCAATGATCCATTTATCACAGTTGGAAAACTTGTTTGCTTGAACGTGCTATGGTTAACTTGGAGGCCTTTTTATATTGCTCGATAGCAATTTTGGTTTCAGACAGCAGAAACCAGGGACTAGGGAGGAACACAGCTGGCTACGTGACCACACGAAAAGGTGAAACAGGCATGCGAGTGCTGCGTTGACAACTGTAACACAGGACACATGCAGGAGCATGGCGGCAAACACAAACTCATCACACAGGTGGTTGCTTACATTAAAATAAAAGTTGATGTCAATGTCATGAGGTGCTTCGTTCTATGCTCAGTTGCATGGTGTACATGTTAACTTTTAAATGCCTAAAAATTTTAAGTATATTTGCTGCTGATATTTTGTATATGATGATTGTGTATCCTCACACATCTATCTTGAGTTATCTTGCCTTCAGAAGTTTTGTGACAGTACTCCTTCAAGAATTTTCTGTAGCAAAGTATTTCGAATAGGGTGCTTCCTTAACCAGATGTATTCCATGCTTCTCACAAGGGTGCCATGGTGACCCTTGTGTTTAACTCGTCAAGAGCAGCCAGAGAATGCTATCGTCACATTTTCTAGTGCAGCTTACCTGCAATGTGCGCCTCTTGTTGTCTTCCGTGTGAACCCAGGCACGTAGCGAGAGCTCTGTGATGAAGATTTCAGCAGCCCTGGCAAAAAGCACTGGGGCCTCAGCGCTGATCATCTGCCAATAAATGTATATGCGGTCACTGAAATGCCGTAAACTCAGACGCACCAATTCATTAAACCTCCCCTGAAACTCACCTTAACGTCTTTGTCTAGCTTCATTATCTTCTTTATACGGGCTAGTGGCAATTCCTGGTTCTTGAACTCGTTCTGAAAGGCATAGCAGTGTCAAAGCATTAAATGCTAAAATATGAAAATGCGCAAAAGCAAGTCTCTTATTCCTAACAGCAACTTTTATACAAAAGAAAGTAGTGAGACTGTACTCATTAGTTATAATAAACATTTCAAACTGTCTTTTCTTGGCAGAGTAAGTGCGCAACCTTTCAGAGCAGTTTTAGTAAGGTTAACATTAATGCATCCCTTTAATTAGTTCTAAAAAGAGACAGGGCGTGCAAACACGGACAGAAGAAAGAAGTCAGGACAGTACAAACGCCGACTAACAACTGAAGAGATGCACAACGGCTGAAAAGAAAGAAGTCACGAAAACTTATCTGCGCATGCCCATGCATGCCCATGCGTACCACATACGTGCCAACTAGCTCAGCTCTCTGTTATTCTAAACCTTTAATTAGTATGTGAAGTGAGGTGAAGTTTTTTTCCTTTCGTACAAAGGAGGAAGCTGGGCTAAAGGATGGAATGCCTGACGAATGCCTTGGCTCCCTTGTACAGTCTGATATCAGAAAACACAAACACGTAACTGAAGATATGACATAATAAATGCAAAATCAGCTGCACCTGCAATTGTAACATAATGCAGTTATTAAGCATGCAGCAGTGAAAATGGTGTTATACAAAACACAAACCAGAGTTGAGTAAACATTTCTTTGTTTCCTTTTTAAATATTTTCAATGAAACATCAAAATCAAGATTTGTCAACATTTCATTAATAGCTGAAGTTACCTGATAATTTAATTTTTTGTTTGCCATAGTTCGTACATGTCTTAGGGACCCAGTGGATTTGTTTTCAAAAATGGTATGCGTCAAGAGACAAAGTATTGTTTTGAGTGTGTAATTGATTGGCCTTAATATGCTGCAACAGTAGCAAAAGGTAGATTTGGTTTGCTTAAAGCAAATCATAACTACGAAACAATGGCAACGCGAAAAAATCTTTGTGTCTGCCACAGTAACCATGATTGCGCCACAAAGCTCTCCTTTTAAGTACTAGTAGTAGTTTCTGATAGTTAGTAGTCGTAGTTGTACCTTATGCGAGAATAGAGTAGGTTAACTTAGAATATACAAGCACATAATACTAGGCTTGTGAGAATAGTAAATTTTAGGTTCGAAGCGAATAGTGATTTGGTCGAATAATTTCGAATTGAATTCGAATAGTATATATCACTTATTATAAAGAAAAATGAGCATATTTGTCATGACCCAACTAACCTGCACAATATTTTTAAAATTCAAACAAGGCATGTGCAAATGCCATTCTTTTTGGTTCAAAGGGAAGTGGAAGCAACTTTGAATAGTAGCAGGACTTAACTTTCAGTAGAATGCAAGTGATAACCTGTAAAATATCTTACATTTAAAAATTTACTTAGAGCATACAAGCCGTTATAACAGGCTTTTTAAACTTTAAAAATGATGAATCGATCTGAGGGTACTTTGATCAGTTAACTTTGAAGTGGGGCTTCGCGGCAGTGCGAATTTTCCCTGGAAAGGTGTATTCACGGTATAGCAACGCTGCACTGCAGCGAAACCACCTTTACAGGGGCTACATGCGGTTTATATATGCTTATTAGTTAATTTCGAATACTTCGAAATTTAGAATAATTTAAATTCATTTTCAAGCGAATTCGAATAGTCTAATATTCGTTCGAATAATCGAGCTTCTCAAATAAGCGTACACAGAGCTAAATTTGAACTTATTAAGCGCAGCTTTTTTAATGAATATTGCGTTTTAAACAGAATTTCATCTCTTAATGTTCTTGCGCAGCACCAAGGCTAGTTTCATTCTTCACCCAAACAGTGCCGAGATAATGAACGTTTGCGCACTTTCTGTGCCACAGAAAAAAATCTCCTACCAGGAAGGAGAGAATGTCGCCAACTATAGTAGGATACAACTTTAGAAGTCCGCGGCACTTTCTCCTCAAAGGCGGATGCACGCAAGCCTGCACTAATGGGCACGCCCTCCGGACTGACGTCATGAGCCAAAAGGCAGGCGACTCCGCCTTCGGAGCACGAGCAGGAATATTTCTATAATCGCGGAGGCTATTGGCTATCGCGCTCTGGCCTCTCCGGAAGTTATATCCGACTATACACAACGTGAACCAGTTGTCATATGTGTTGTCAGGCCTTTTTTAAGATGCCTCCTCTGGAGTTTTAATTAACAGAGTTCCGGCCAACTTTTCCAGTTATTCTAGTTTACATATGTGAGGACACGAAACATGCACAACCGTCAAACTAACTTTTGGTGGCTTTGCTTCAGCAAACAGGCAACATGCTCCAATGTAAATTATTTTGCAGTTTAAAAGAACTTTATATGGGCTTCTCACCAGATTCTTTTCCATCAACTTCCACACTCCATAAAGCCAGTACAAGACCCTGTGTCACACGTCACATCGTTGAAACACGTTAAGCTAAACTTGTTTTCTTTACAATACCTACTGGAGTGCTTGGTGTAGACAGAATGGCCGAGGATACTTACCACACCCAGGTTCCTCGTTTCCTCCATGACGCGAGGCCAGAAGTATTCCAACGCCTGTTGGGCTTCGGACTGCCCGGAGGCATTGGTGTATCCTTGTGAATCAGACATGCTACCCTGCAACACAGATTGAGATAATATCATGCAAGTGAACACAGATCACATTTTCGTCTAGAAAAATTGTACGCATCCAAAATGCGGCTGCAACACCCACGCTGAAAATGAAAACTCGCACGACGCAGCTTTAGATTACGTAGAGTGGGGCATGGGATGTTTTTGAGTGCATTCGTTGCACGAAAAAAAAAAAAAAAAAGAAACGACTGAGGCAACATGTAGGCAGAAATTGCACCAGCGTCGCATTGTAACCTGACCCAAGGATATCATGTAACTGGGAGAAATAAGGAAGGATCGACTTTCGCAAGCTAGTCACGTTCTTAAATGGAAAAATAAAAAATTTCACCAGACAGGGCCAGGCAAGGAACACACAGGCATGGTTTTGACCAGCTGCATTCACTTATTCTTCAGATCAAAAACAAAACTAATAAAGTAAAACAGGCAAAAAAAAAAAAGAATTGGAAAGCGCTCAAAGTATATCCATCATGACACATCTAAATGTTCAAAGTCGCAGCGAGAGCCTCAATTTATATTTCTGTAAAATGTAAATCTCAGACGCCTCCGATATTACTTTTTATCATGTATTACCTGACTGCTTGAATAGCATTGCACGCTGAGAAAACACAGGTTTCCGCTGTTTAGAATGCAAGGCAAAATTTTCGGAAATGGCAAGCTCAGCTGCATTGCTGTGATGCTCTGACATATGTGGGTTATGGCTGATGAATCATCTTCTGCTTGTAGGAGGTATTGATAAGCAAGTTGCTGCACACATGCAAGCATGCTGGTTTTTGTGCTTAGTTGTATCCTTGCCGTGTATGCATGCCAGAGATCAGGGGCGTAACCAGGGGGGGTTGACCCCCCCCCCCCCTTCCCCCGAAATTTTTCGATTTTGCATGTGCATATATACACGCACACATACAAACACACGCACGAACATACAAAAAGGATGGTTGAACCCCCCCCCCCCGAAAAAAAGTTCTGTCTACACTTCTGCCAGAGACAATGTTTAAGTAAACACTCAAGAGCCTGCATGGAGCTGAAGATAGGACCCTAAGATTGGTGCAATCGACAACTACCTTGGGTTTGAGCAAGAAACAAAACACTTTTTTTTCCCATTTGCCAGATACTTTGATTTGAAGCATACTGTCTTGCACAATTGCATCTTTCAAGGTAGTTGCTTGCCACACACATCAAATGGCACCCTTTTAGCCGCTGGAATGCCGAGAAACAAGCCAAAATATTACAAGTCAAGACATCGTTGTGCTTAGTCACTTGCACAAACCTGACAAGACCGGTGAATTTGTCAATGTCAGCATTACACTTTTGTAACCAGAAAAGCTGGTTAAGTCTTTACACTAAAGACTGACTCTGGCCCGCAGAAACAGCAATAGTGAAAAATTAAGCAGCCCGTTTATTCAATACCTCAAATGTGTGCAAAGCAGTAGGACAATCAGGCAAATATATTATTGAAAAGATTAAGAGAGCACAACAACAATGTAGCCAAGGTTGCCATCTCTATGAATGTTGCCCTGCAACGTTGCCAATGTAAATACAGCTGTGTCTTTCCATCCTAAAATGCCACTTAAAATTAACTGGTGAGAAGGTTATCATCTATTGTCTGGCACCATGCTACGATGGCAACTGGAACCTGCTACTACCAGCTCATTATCAGGTCACTGTAGATACAGTTGCATTTGGAGCCTTCGAATGATCAAAAAGTAAATATGCTGGCATTAGTCTTAATCTCACTGATAAAGAAATGGACCTTATCGCCCTTGATGCATACACATGCTGATATGCTTTAGATAAATATGCAGCAAGTGGCTGTCCTACATTGCTACCATTGCTTACTCATTGTGTATGTATAAAGACAAGGTGTTTAAAAGCACATTCATTAGGTGCCATGACTGTGTTTTGTTTACCTTTTGTCCTGTCTGGTAACAATATTTCACACAAATTACTGTAATAAATTACGTCTTCCATAATGTATTAGACTTAGCAGAACAGCATGATTTTGCTAATAATTGCTTAATTCGTAGTGTGCAAACTGGCTATGCATTGTGCGCAGCATGCACAATTAGATGAAAAGTTCTTAAAATTCTAACAATAGACAGTCACGGCAAGAATAGCGCTTCATAGATTGACTATGACAATGCACAAATCCGCAGGCCATGACCGCATTTTTTTTGTTTTCTTTATTTTTTGGTCCCAAAGACAAGCTTTTTAACTCATCCTACCTATAGATAGGCCCAGGAATATTTGTAGCTTAGGCTCAGGAACGCACCGACGGCGAGTGATGGATCGCTGTGGATCTTATGTGAACGCTATCAAGCGGCGATTCCTCACCGAATAAATGGGTTCGACTGTGATGGCTCCTTCTTAAACTGGAGCACCGCCGCAACAAACAACCCCCGTCGGCAGTGCGCGAGCGCGCGCGCTTATCGCGCATACGTGCGTTATCTCCATAAACGGAGATGTCATCCTCGGACCAGCGCCAGAGCGCTGGCCTGCGAGCTCGTCTAGGCCTAATCGGGGGCCCACCGCGGTACCCGCTCGGCTCGCACGAAAAAGAACACCGCCGGTGCCATCGTTTCGTGCAGCCCGCGTGCCCGAAATGTAGCGGCGACCGCGTGTCGCGCCTTTCAAATTCGCCGGCGGCCAATCAGTCGGTGCACCGATGGGAACATTTCTCGCGGGGCCCAAGCCAATCACAGGAGCACTGACCGCCCCATTGGACAAAGTTGATAGGACGACAGCCGACCGCTCGCACTCAGTGGCTGGGTTCTCGACCATAGGCGCTGCGCTTTTGCCCTCGCAGCGCGCACCACTCGCTCACCTTCGAATCCGGCTTCGAATCAGAATCTCACGCACTGCGGGCTTGCGACCAATTCCACGTCGACATTTCTCGGGCAGCTTGTGTCCACGAGCACGCTTGCGGAAATATCGGCAGCACTAGTCAACGCGGACAGTCAACGACACTTGCGCGATTACACGGCCGGGTTGCCCCTGTTTTTAGCGGCGCTCGCTTTGCACTTTTGTGTGCTTTTCGCTAGTGCGTGCTACCGCCGCTCCAAGTTTCGGTGGGCGCTCCAATCGCATGCCTGGTTCCTCCTGACTAGAACACCCGCACAGCAAAAACCGGAAGTGGTATTTTAGCGGCTTCTTCGGAGGTGCTTCCGGCAAAACACTCGGAAACGCTCGTTGTGCGACAGACCGATGGCTGACGACGCTGAACAGGTGAGTTTGAGGAGACTAAGCTGGATACTTTCAGCATATTGACGCAGGAGTGTTCGGTTCGTTGTTAGGAATAAGCTGTGCGCGTTTATCTGTTGTTTCAGACTCCCGCAACCGCGGTGGAGGAGCCGCTCGACCTCATCCGGCTCAGCCTGGACGAGAAGATCTACGTCAAGATGAGGAACGAACGGGAATTGCGCGGCAGATTGCACGTGAGTACAGCATAGTTACGTCGTGTGTTTAGGACCCAGTTTGAAGTTGAAGAGCCTTAAACGAATTAAACGGTGTATGTTTTGGGCAGGCGTACGACCAGCATCTGAACATGATCCTGGGCGATGTAGAGGAGACAGTGACCAGCGTGGAAATTGACGAGGAAACCTACGAAGAAGTGTACAAGGTAAGATGTATTTGTATGCTGTGCAAAGTAGTGAGCAAAGACGCTTCTTTTTTTTTTTTTTTGCCAGCACTTGTGCATGATGCTGAGTGTGTGGAAGGTGCAAATATTTCGAGAGGTTTCGCGCCTACTGCCGTCTTGTTTTCTCGCACATTGTACTGTTTTGTTTCTGGTTTGAATAGTGACATCCAGGCGAGGTACTTTGGTGTGTTTTATTTAACAATGTGCATTAAAACATGCAGTCTTGTTGCAAAACGTGAAAAGGGATAAAATGGCAGGTCCACGGTCTCAATAAAAAGCACTGGTTGGAGTGTATGCAGATGCTACATTAACAGTTGTTTCATGTGTGCCACGTTTGTGCAGAGTACCAGGAGGTCCATTCCGATGCTGTTTGTGCGTGGAGATGGCGTCATATTGGTGTCTCCTCCGGTCCGAACGACGACGTGAATTCTCGTTCCGCAGAGTCCGCTCAAACCACAGTCACGATTCACTCAAATAAATGTAAAGCCTTCACAAAGCAACCTTGCCTCTGTGTTCGTGTAATCCCACTGAATGAGTGTTGCGTAGGTAGTCCACAACTGCGGAGTAACTCGTGAGGGCGTTGAATATTCTCTTTTCACTCCGCGACAGTACGTGGTCGAGCATGAACATGAGGTGGTGGTGGAACTGCGTCAGTGGGCACCCCAGCTCTGCACTCAGCCGGAGCCAGTCTTCAACGCAGTGCGCTGGTGTGTGCTTGAATCCAGAGAACATGGCGGGGTTATCGAGCATTCCGCGTGCTGCCATGACGCCTGCATACAGGAAAGGCCGAGTTGCTCAATTTATGAACATTGCCAATTCTGTTGTGAAAAAATCACAAGGAAAACACAAGAGAAGGAAGCATGGGCATGGTGTTGGTCTTCAACTGTTTTTTTCTGCAAGATATGTTTTAGATGCATTCATAGATTCACATTCACAAAAAAAGACTGTTGAGGACCACGCAGTGTGCAATGAAACGTAAAATGATAGGAGTGACATTAAGAGATTGAAGGAAGGCAGAATGGGTCGGGGAACAAACACAGGTACCAGATATTCAAATTGACAACAAGCGAAAGAAATGAACCTGGACTGGCCACGTAATGCGCAGAACAGACAACCCGATCAACAGAATGGTTACCAAGGGATGAGAAACTCTGTCGAGGAAGGCAGAGAGTTAGATGGAGTGACGAAATTAAGTTCACAGGGACAACATGGAATCGGCTCGCACAGGATAGGGTAAACTGGAGATCAATGGGAGGCCTTCGTCCTGCATTGGACTAAAACAGGCTGAGAATGACTATGATGGCAGATGTGCACCAATGGACAGCAAGCCATGACCTGTGGCACATGCATGAAGCCACTTGTCATGGATGCGTGACAGACAAGCTTTGATAAAGGTGTACAATCACAGAACACGATTGGGAAAAGTGCCTACCATCGACACCGGTTGCCTGGCAGATGGCCTCGGCCTTCCTCATGCTGGTCACGTCGCCGTTGGCAACGACGGGTATTTGTAAGGAGTCCTTCACAGTCCGAATGGCATCTAGATCGACTGGCTCGCTGCGCTGATCCTTGGTGCGGCCATGCACCGTTATGAAAGACACACCTGCCGCTTCCAGCTTCCGACAGAAGTCCACCGTTTTTCTGCGGTGAAAACGGGTTTTCCGAGATGACCATCTTTAATGCGCACATACACCAATGATGCTGATTATACCTGAGATCGCTGCATACTCGAATCTTCACTGATGTCGTGAAGTCAGAATCGCAAAGACGATTCCTGGTCTGGTGGACCATGTCTCTGACGAGCTCAGGATGACATAAAAGGTGCACGCCATATCCTTCTGCAATAGCCCATCTGTTATGTAAGAATGAGTTAGTTGTCCTCCTTGCACTAGCGCTGTCAGACAATGCAACGAGATATTTCTAAACAAGAGCTGAAAACCCCAGAAGCACACAGGTGTTATATGTAGGTATTGTTTAAATGGTTCACTACAGGGAGTGTGTACATACAGAACAATTGTGTAACGCTCCGGCTGGTGTCATTCTTGGTTGAAATCCCAACATCAAGCACCCAAGGCCTATCTTAAACCAATGCCCTACTTCACCTTGCCTCTGTGTCGACGTGAAAAATACACGGGGACAAATATAATGAGGATTTTAACCTCCTGCACGCAGATAACAAGAAAACCGCAGTGCTTACCTCTGTGGGCAGCCACAGTTGAGGTCGACACCATCGGAATACCTACAGAAGCAAAGAAATCACTGTAAATTAACTTGCTGTCAAAATGATTCGAAAATTGCGCCTCGTTACCTGTAAACCATCTCAGCTGCATTTGCCAGATCGGTGGCGTTGTTTGCGGCGAACTGCACGATCAGTGGTCGATCACCTGTTGGTAACAGTACCGATGCATGATGAATGAATCAACACAGCTGCCGCAGTAAACTCTACCTCGGGCAGTGGTGAACTCCGCGTCCCTTGCCTTTTGCGACTTGACAAACGAGTCGGACACGATCATCGGCGTGTAGGCGATGTCGACGCCGTATTTCCGCACCAGATGACGGAAAGCTTGCCTTATGGAGAAAATACATTTCGGCTAGATCCGTGAAACAAGACATTCCATGACACGAGTTTTATACCACTTACTTGGAGTATCGAACCATCGGAGCACAAATCTTGACCATGTCGCCGCTGTTCAGCAGATCCAACGGTTTCTTCCACTCCCCCGGTTCTTCATTCATTTTGGTATGAGCGTTTAAACACCCGCTCCTACTTGCCACCACGATGCAGGGAAGCACGCATGATTTTCCGGCTACTCCGCCGCTCGCACACTCCTTCAGCCGCTGCCGTTTATCTCCTGTTCATGCCTGGATGTAAACAAATATGGCGGAAGACACGTCAGGCGTTCTGGAGCAGTTCGCTGATGACGGTAAGACCGGCTTTCGGCTCGCATTACCCTCGCTAAAGACATCACTCTGCTGTGTCAACGGTGTTTAAGCGTGGCCACGTTTTAGCGCCGAGTCGTGACAGTCGTTTCTTTTACGCTCCTTCAGCTGTCTACAAGCAGTTCCTCCACGACGACTTCGATGCGAAAGCTGTCGCATGCAACGCCATTCAAGACCTCGCAATCTCGCAGCACCTCGCGAAACTTGCTACTGGCATCTCACTTTTGGATAAGGAACTCCACAGCCAGGTAACGTGCCTCAAGGTTGTGTTTTGACGTGCAGAAATGAACCTTTGGGACATTCGTAATCAACCTGCCAGGAGATTTTCCTCCGTGTATGTGTATGGAAGTACAGTGAGCTGTGTATACATACAGGTGTCCGCTCACTATGAAGACCTTTTGGCGCAAGCGTCCGGGATCGAAACCTTGGAGGGGGCCTTGCAAACGATGTGCGCCTCGATACAGAACTTGCAGGCGACGTCTGAAAGGTGATCGCGAGCCAATGTGCGGCACAGTGATCAGAGGTGCTGACTTGTTTGCACCTCTCAATTTCAGACTCCAGAGCAAAGTGGTCGAGCCTTACAACAAGAGCTGGACCCAGACGGCCATGCTCGCCAGGCTGCAGCAAACATGCGACATGATTCGACGGATGGGACGGCTGTTCCAGATCGTCAAGCGCATGCGAGCGCAGCTCCAAGGCGGCGCCAAGGATATCACCAAGGCCGCCCAGAGTCTCAGCGAAGCAGGTGAATGCGCGAGATGGGTCGCATTCTTTTATAAACTTACCGATCACGTCATAGTAGCATTTGGACATTCGTCAAGAAAGAAGGTAAAGCATGCTCACACGGACACAACAGACGAAGACTAGACAACAAAGCGCAAACACAGAAACAAAATGCCTAAGCAGGTATCTCTGATGCTGCCCCGCCGCACGTGTGTGTCACCGACAGGTGGGGCTGCCATTTTTGAGCAGATGCAGATAAGTTTTGTGTCTAACTTTGCCACCAATGTGTGCCAGTTCATTTGTTAGTGTTTGTGTAGTCTCTTGTGTGCGTGTTTGGAAGCCTTACCTTCTTTCACAATAATTCCTATTAACTAGTTTAACTTTTGGTTGTTACAATTCTTCATATGGGCACCACAAACACCCGTGGAACACCTTCATGGCAACTACTGCATTTCATCACATAGAAAATGCTGCATAGCTGGGTGAAATGACGGCAATTCACAATCAGCAAACAGCTCCTAGAATCCGCATGAGAATAAGTCTATCTAGGCCAATTACTAATGGTGGGGCCTACTAATGAAAAGAAAATTTACCGGAGGATAAGGACGTGCTGGAATGCAATCGACAGACATGTTAGACAATTTAGCACTGTCCCTAAAGCGGAAGGTGAACAACCATTGCATTGTACCAGTTCTATGAGTGGGGCAGAAACTTTTGAGGATACCAAATAAACTCATCAAGAAATTAGGGACCGCGCCGCTTGTGATGGAACGAGAAATGATGGGTGTAACATAACATTAGGAGCTGGGAAGGGAGCAGAGTGGATCAGAGAACAGCTGTGGACACGGGCAACTTGCATAATGCATAGGGCAGATAATCGATGGTCAGCGAAAACGATGAAATGCATAACAAGGGATGGGAGATGCAGTTGAGGCTGGCAGAGAGTTAGGTGGGTGATGAAACTAAGAATTCTCAGGAACAAAATGGAATCACCTCGTGCAGGACAGGGTAAATTGGAGATCATTCGGAGAAGCCTTTGCCCTGCAGTGGACACAGAACACGCTGATGATGATGATACAATGGACGCAGGATGATGGTTTTTGCAGAAAATTAATAAATGAAGTGGTGTGCTCAATTTAATGGAATTTCACCCATCGTATATGATCTCTGTATTCAAATTAGGAGTGGAATGAAATTGGGTGAGCTTGGAAGCCTTAGAACTATAAAAGTGCAAGTTTTAAATAATATCTGCATACATCAGCTTGCCCATACATCACCTTGGTTATATGAAACTAGCATATGACATGCTAGTCTTTCAGAAGCAAGGCTTTGTCACCAGGAAACAAACAACTAGGCTAGCTCAAAGCACAAGACTTAGTCTCTGTACGTACAAAACCTAGAAACAAGACATAATTAAGCTATCACTTGAATCAACTGGGCACAAGTAGTGGATATCTACTGTGTTATTATTAGTAAAGATATTTTTATTCACTTGCAGACCAGCTGCTTGAAGGTGTGGACTTGAGTGGCATCGACGTGGTTCAGGAGGAACTTGCTGTCCTTGAAAGTGCTCGACAGGAGTTGGAGAGGCAGGGAGAACGCATGCTCGAAAAAGGCACAGAGTCCCAGGTGTGTTTTGTCTTGACCCCCCCCCCTCAATCTTTATGTGTCAACAGAAGTTTTGTTCCATAGTCACTGCAACCCACTACCGTATCTCTGTTTTGCTGCCAACTGCAGTGATCTCAATTTTAGTCAGCTTGCTTTGAATGTAGTCAGGTGTGGAGACATTGTGGTGCCAAAATGTTAGTGTGCACATATTAATCCACATAAATTTAGCTCTACACTGATTACCTGAATGAACCCTCACCTCTGGTCCTTGTGACGTTCAGAGCACCTCTCCACACTGCTGATGTGGAAAGGAAATGTAAAATTGCAAGCAAAAGTATGAAGACCAGCGATGCTGCCTAGATTGTTTTCTTGCCCTCAAGTGCAATGTGTGTGTTCGAACCAATGCAGTGCAGCTCACAGTCCGGTGTCACGATGTCGTACATGAAAACGAATTAATGATTTTTAGGGGCGAAGCTCCTTATAGCGGCACCCGTTCGTCCCCGTCGAGTAGTGTGTAACCAGTCTTAAAAACGGAGGGGGCGTGCACACATGAAGGTTCCCTAAAGACAATGCGCTGCGACAGTACGTGATATGTATCGCCCTCTCCTCTCCTACGCTTCCCCCTCTTTCTCCTCTCCTACGGTCGCCCCCCCTCCCCCTATCTTGCTTCGCGGCGCCGACGCAGGCAGCGTCGCGAGGCAGCGTCTTGATTGAAAAAACCGACTGCTCGCGCTGCACAACCGTTCACTGACCACCCCGTATATATAGGCACTGGATTTTGACCTCCAAGATAATGTGTGTGTGTGATTTCTCCTGTGCGTGATTAAACAATGAAAATTCACAGCGTACATGTAAAATTAAAGTGAGCTGCAAGTCGTCATAACTCTCATCGAACCTTTAATAAATGCGCCCGATCTCACGTCGGTGATGATGTACTGGGCAGAATTCACGGAAGATTCACGGTTTACCGATGAACCTCCGCAGCTTCGCCCACTCATCATCCATCATTCACTCCGTGGATATGCTGTGATTTTTTTTTGTGCAAGCGCTGTATTATCCAAACTTACGCCTTCGGTAGTTTGTTTAGTTCATTGCAAGATGCATACTAAATATAACTGTGTGCTAGCGGACGCTGCAGGTGCATTCTTGTGCGATGACTGAAGTACGATAACAAAGCGACACAGTGAGGTCGCATGAATGAGATTGACGTAAGCTCAGGTAAGAAATGTGCACTGTGTGACTCTGGGTATGTTATCACCACATCTGCCCTTTTTTATATGCCACCTGTCCTCTCATCGGCACAGTTTGCCTTGTTTAATGTACACCCAACTAGTCCCGCCTAGAGACAACATGCAAAGTCCTCATCTTATCACATCAGAAAGCTGGGCCAGATGGTGCACAGATGTGGGTGAATAGCCAGATAAAAACAAAACATCCGTGCAGAGACAAATGACTGGATGAAACTGTCATCTGAGTTCCTCCTGTCGTCATCCTTTGTTTTTTCTTGTGTACATCATGGTTTTATCTGTTTATTCACCCACAGTTGTGTACCATCTGACCCTAATTTCCACCTTGATAAGATGAGGGCTTTGCATGATGCCTCTAGGCTGTACCTGTGGGTGGTGTACCAAGTGAGCTGCTGTATTCTTTTCCTGTGTATGTTCCTCCATATTTGCTTTAGCAGTCGGATACAACTCGAGAAGACAGTGGCATTTCTTCCTCTGGTGTGGATAAGTATGAGCCTGGACCAATGGGCATGCACTCTATAGCCAGATACAACTTTATAAGTCCATGGCATTTCCTCCTCAAAGCTTGGACCGATGGGCTCCAGACTGACATCGTGAGCCGGATGGCCAGCCGCCTTCAGAGAACATTGCCGAGTGCATAAGCGGGACTATTTTTTCATTCGTGGAGGTGATTGACTGCTGTGCTTCGGTCATCTGGGCGGAGTCTCTCCACATTTCTTAAGATGTGTCCGACTAGTATAGACTGATCTCATGGGCTGAATGGCTGGTGACTCCTCTGTACGGTTCGGGAGTGGGGCTATTTCTTTAGTCATGCAGGCGATCAGCAGTCATGCTTCGGTCATCTTGTCATGGGCTCTCCTGCCTTGTTAAGTTGTATCCGACTGTAGTTGCTGCCTTTCAAGATGTTAGAGCAAGAATGCAGCTCACTGTATGGATTACATGTGTTACTAGCTGCAAAGTTTTAGCATCATACACAAGAAGCCTGATGGCATGGTCTTATTACGTCGCAGAACCAGGCTCAGGTGGGCACAGCACTGCAGGTGTTGTTCCACCTGCAACTGCTGCAGCCACGGGTGCTCCAACTCGTACGCACCACACTGGAGCGCCTGCGTGACACCGTGCAACAGGCCCTGTCAGTCGGAAGCCTGGATCAGCAGGCGACCGCTTCCTTTGGGAGCAGAGGTGAGAACCCGTCTCTGATGGGCCTGTGGGGGCAATCTCGGTTTATAGCCGTAAATTAGGTCCATGCCGACTCGAATTCGGGACTCCATAGTGCTTCGAAAGCGGGATATTCTTTCATCTAAATTGTGCCACTGCTGATTACGACATAGTTTTGACTGTGCACAACTTTTGCTAGATTAAGGTCTATTATAATTGAGATTTCACTTTACTCTTACTGATTACAGCTGTCAAGGAAAATTGATCATTACTGAAGAATTGGAAGGTGAAACTTTATCCACTCCGAATCTCGTGTCGTTTTGGTGCATAGAATGTTTTTGAAACTCTCTCAATATGTCCTTGGTTTTTTTTTTTTAATGCAATGTGTTCCTCCTTCTTTACCAATAAATAACTAGAGTTCAGTGAGTGCTGCCTAAATTCATGAATGCCCACTGAGTGAGTTTGGAAGCTTCAGGATGTTGTTGCCGCCTATTTTTCTTTTTTCGTTATTAAGCTCGTTCTTTCTTCCCAGGCTTCCTTTCACAATCTGTCTGTAGGTATTTTAAGAGGTGATGAGATTTTGGGTGACGTGGTAGCTTTTTGGACTCTTCTGAAAACGCTGCTGTCCTTCAGCGAGGCTTACGTTTAAATCACCTGTACATTTCTCTCAGGTCCAGGTCGAGCGGCCATGCCGGTGACTGGAAGCAGTGCTGCGTTCCGGGCAGCCCTGTGGACCAGCATGGACCGACTGGTGGACAGCGTCTGCCAAGCCTGTTGTCAGGTCAGGATCGCTGCTGTTTTTAAAACATTACCGCCAAATTTTGAATGTGAGAAAATATTAACACTGAACTCGTGCACAAGTATGTTGATTTAGCTGCATGGTTTGGAAGCATTGGAAGAATTCCATCCTAATAGAGCTCATTTTCTGTCTATATTTATTTTAGTCTTGCACTACTTTCTTAAGGAAAAGCTTACCGAAATATGGTGTCTATATATCTTAATCGAGTGCTAAACCAAGGCCACTATAGATGATCCCTAGATAGCATTTTTTGATCTTAGAAAGCCACACTTTGTGATAGTGCGGGAGCGGGAAGATCCTCAAGTGCCAGAATTCTTTTATTATCGGACACCTCTGGGCTTGGGAGGTGCAATGCGCAAGTTATAGATCACTGGCAATCACGAATTCCTCTTTTGCCAAGCTATTGAACATAATCATTGTCTTCGGTATGTCAATGTTCCACTCTTACACTGCTGGCTGAAGTCTCTAGCCGTTTGTTGCAATTCATCCTGAGAACTGCTGAACAGGAAAATGTTATCTGCATTATACAGCTGGTTCCGATATTCATCCTCAATCCCTATTCCTAATTCTTCCCAGTCTAATTAGCTTGAATACTCCTAAAAGCCTGTTTCATTAGAGCACGTTACAATTGAGTAAATGAGGTATGTGTTCTTGTTACCACCAGTATTCCTTCTTTTCTTCTCACTACAACACAGCTTGTGCCGACTTGCTGCAATAAGCTGTGACCAGTGTCTGAATGTCTGTGATGTCGCATTTATGTGCAGATCCAGCAGCTGGAGCAAGTTCTGGCCAAGAAGAAAGACCCCGTGACGCACGTGGTTTTTCTCCAGGAGCTGCAGAAGGTAGGCTCATGGTTGGCTTTAATGCATAGCAGTGATTGCATTACGCAGTTCATGTTCATCGCAGTCAAACTTATGACTGTGTGGTGTGTATGGCTCCAACACAATCGAGCAGGCACCAGGTGGGGAGAAGTGCAGACAAGGGTGACAGCAAGCTATGTGGGGCAATGAAATGAGGAAATTCACAGGTGTCAGATGAAATCAGCATGCGCAGTGTGCAATGACGTGGAGATCGTTAGGGGAGGTCTTCGTCCTGTATTGGACGTAAAAATAGTCTGATGATGCAGTGGACAGTTTTTAAATGATGTGTTTATAGCATTCGTATTCAGCCCAGATACAGAATAAATAGGCGTACCGTACCCACTAACTGCATTAATTCATTAATTCATTTAAAGTTAAACCTAGGTATAATGAAATTAACAAATTCCCCCCAAAATTCGTTACAAACAGGTTTTCGTTATATGCAGTTTCAGCACGTAAATTCGGAAAAGAAACGCACAAATTAAAAAAAAAGGGGAACTGAAGGCAGAGCTCACCCAAAACATATATGTAGCAGAAAAAACAGTTTTTTTGTTCTACACTCAAACCTCGTTATAACGAACACGGATATAACGAATTATCGGTTATAACGAAGTAAATGAAGACTAGTCTTGTCTTCATAGCTACAGTGTTAAAATCTCGTTAATTCGGATTTCTAGGGACCGGAAAAAATGTCCGAATTAACCGAATGTCCGAATTATCGAATGGTCGAAATAAACACAATAAATGCAAGAGTTTTTTCAACATACCTTTACTTTACAAGGTAATCGCGGATGCGTCTCTGTTTTCGAGCAGAAATTCGCGCGGACACAATTTTTCTGAGCCCTTCGAGGTGCTCAGCAGCTCGCATGCTGTCTGCAGTGCCAAAACAAAATTCTTTAAGGACGACGAGGGCCTTCGCGGCTTCCTTCACAGTGCGAGGGGGCCTGTGTTGCTCATAGTGTGGCTGCTCCTGTTCAGGCTCTTCGTTCTTGGATTCGTCGCCATGCATCACTTCCTTGACGATTTCCTCATCAGTCAGAGAGCCGGCAGTGGCAACGCCATCAATGCCGATATAATCGTCGAGTGTCACTGCATCAAGCATAACACTTCCTAAATCCTGCCCGTCATCGGCACCATCGTTCGGCGACACTTCGGCCACTGCGGCATCGCTGGAGTCGAGTACAACAAAGCCACTGTGCCTGAAACAGTTGGCAATGGCGTGCGCAGGCGTGCTCTGCCACACATGCGCGAAGAATGCTAACAGCGCTCAGGAGACTCAGTCGTATTGTTGCCGACGTCATGGCACAGGAGCTACTTCTTGCCGGGAGAGCCCATTTTTCAGGGCACGCAAAATTTCTACTTTGGTGGTGAAGTCCTTGGCCTCGTACTTGGGCCGCTTCGCCGGTGTTGCCATCGGCGGAGAGTGCGTTCACACGAGAAGTCAGCACAAAAGCACCAGCAACGATCAAGCTAAAGGAGCCGTACTGAATTGTTCCTCGATAAAACGGCGTTCAACGATGCAGCACAGCAACGGTAACAAAGCAACAAAAATGACACCGCGCCAAACCCACACGCTATCACGCGCGAAGAAAAGGCGTTCGAACAGTCTCAAGTCAAGCCAAGCCGATAATTGATGTCCATGGCGATGCTGCGTTTGAGCTTCACTTTTGTTCCGAATGGTTCTTTTTTCGTTTTCGAGCCTCGCCAGCGGCCCGAAAGTCGCCGAATTATCCGATTTGCGGTCAAATCTGTCCGAAATAACGAGCGCCCAGTCTCATAGAGTTATGCATATATTTACAGGGACCAGATGATGTGTCCGAATTAACCGATTTTCCGAATTAACGAGAGTCGAATTAACGAGCTTTTAATGTATGTAGCAGAAAAAACAGTTTTTTTGTTCTACACTCAAACCTCGTTATAACGAACATGGATATAACGAATTATCGGTTATAACGAAGTAAATGAAGACTAGTCTTGTCTTCATAGCTACAGTGTTATAAATAAGTGTTTATAACGAATTTTTGGATATAACGAAGTTATTTTCGTGGCAGATGCAACTTTGTTATAATGAGGTTTAAGTGTATTGCTTGATCGTGAGGGCTGGCAATACTGGACGTTCATAGGACATCAATACAGCGCTGTTCCATCATCGTCTGGCCGTGGCCTCCGAGATTAGCTCTGGCAACACACCGTCGCGGAGGCCACGGTCTGGCGAATCCTCAGCGCAGTGCAAGATGGCAAAAGCGCATGACGAGTTGACCTCCGAAGATCTGTCGTTGTCTCAGACAGTTTCCACCAGAGCTTAATTCGACATCTCCTTGGTAGTGACGGCGCAGTCCTACGAAAAAAAGATCACAAAGCTGCACGTCGTCAGGGGCTGCTCGCTGCACGCACAGTGAAACCACGCACGTTTGCACGGCGTCAAAGAGTGAACGACACGGATACCACGGAATATTTGGAAAATCGCTCTCCGGGTGCCACATGGCCCTCAAAATGCTCAAAACCAGGTTAAAATGAACGAACAAGGTCTAAAATAATATAATTTACCGAAATAACGAAGAAGTAATCGCAATACTGACAATCGCTAAAAATTAGGGGTGTGCGAATATTCGAAATTTCGAATATTTTTCGAATAGTGTTTGCTATTCGATTCGATTCACACTGGAATTTTACTATTCGAACTATTTGAACTTCCCAAAAACAAATACAGTCAACGCCCGATTGAAAGTGACCCCTTCAGATTTTTAATATGCTTCACCTCATTACACTCTCGTTTTAACAAGACTGTTTGTTGGCCTAGTTGGTACTTGCTTAGTGACATATTTTAGCCGCGAAAGAGCACATACAGAAAGCAAAGAAATACGCAACGACAGGACGGGCGGCTGCAGGACAGGCGGCTGCAGGACGAGCGGCCGCCCGTCCTGTCGTGTGTTTCTTTTGCTTTGTGTATGTGCTCTTTCGCGGCTAAAATATGTCACACTCTCGTATTGCGGCAAAGCTCCCTTGAAGATCCGTTACGGTCGAACTTTGCCAAGTGAGAATGTCCAATTAAAAGTGGTCCCTTTTTAGTATGCTTCACCTCATTACGCCCCGGTATTGCGGCAAAGCTATTTTTCAAGCTCCGTTACGGTCGAACTTTGCCAAGAGACAGTCAACGTCCGATGGAAGTGGTCCCTAGATTTTCAATATGCTTCACCTCATCACACCCCGGTATTGCGGCAAAGCTGCCTTTCATGCTCTGCTACGGTCGCAAATGTATTAACTCAAGAAAACGCTAATTCCAACATGGAGATGAAAGATGTGGCAGAGGTGGGGGCTCAATTAATGCTGTTTTGGACCTGAAATTTAGGCAGGAAGTCCGAAAAATCGGAAGCCGAAGCTTTTTAGCATCCAAAATTTCAGATGTTCTTATATATCGACGTCTACGAGGCAGATTTGGAACCCCGGACTTGAAGGGAACAGACCCTTGTCCGCCACATCCCTTGGGCTTCCACAGAAGTTGAAAGAGGAGGAGAGGCTGAGGAAACGGCATCTTTGCCTGTCACGTGTAAAGTGTTGTTGGCAACACGTTGGTTGCACCAAATCATGTACATAAATAGAATTCGGCCTCTACATTGCCTCATTCTTGATAAGACAACTATGAAACATCACCCTGCCAGTGCTTCATCAACCTAGCGAAAAGAAAACATTTTCATGTTGCTATCTCATAAAAATATGCTTAGGAATCCTCTTTAACCTTTTTTCTGCAATTTTGCTTAAAGTATTCGAAAAGTATTCTGGAAATATTCGAGAAATATTTGATTCGATTCGCACTCACACTTCAATATTCGAATTCGATTCGCACTCACACTTCAATATTCGAATTCGCTTCGCACTCAAAATTTTGCTATTCGCACAGCTCTACTAAAAATGTTTCGGAAGCCTGCGGCTGACTCCGTGGCCGCACAAGGGAGGGCGCCACCACCATGCCGAGCGAGCGAATGCCTCTCCCTCTACGCTTCGCCGGCGCTGCGTCGCTACATCTGATGGGAGGAACAACCTGACGGAACTCGCTGCAGGCGACGTGTATCTCAACTGCTGTAACAAGCAGGAAGTTGATAAAGCACAGCAAAAAGTGGCACAGATGTCGCGCACCAAGTTTGCGAATCTCGCTAACGAGATTCTAATCGTGTCGGGGAAACCCTACATGCTTACCTCAAGCATTGGCGTCATCGGCGCTTTGGTAAACGGAGCAGTGGGAACTCTACGAACGGGTATTGCTGGATGCTCATGCTACGCACTTCCTCAGGTTTCAAAGTAGTCGAGCTGCCATACATTTTAGGGGCGAAGCTCCTCTTAGTCTAACCTTGTCACGTCTCCGTTGTCCGGCGTAACCACCTTTGCAAACTGCCTACTACTTCGTCTTTGCAAACATCCCACTACGATCCATCACCGATCCATTACTTCACCGACCATAAAGCCGTTATGAAGGGGAACGGAAGGCCACGTCTAGCTACCACTTACGATAATACATTTCGTGTATAACTATATACAGTGTCTGTCACGTCTTTGATGATGTAATGGGCTAGCGCTTTGATTACTGCTGGGCGAAACCACTGAAGATTTCACGGTGTAACCATGATTGCTTCAGCAGCTTCGCCCAAGCTCTTCATCATTCACCCGTGGATATGCTGTGAATTTTTTATTTGCTTTTTTTTTTTTAAAGAAAGCCAGCATGGTGGCACCCGCGAGCAGCTGGGTGTTAGCTAGATGAGTTTTGAAGGGAGGGGGAGAAGGGCATGCCCACGCATGTGCCCGCGGTGGCAAGAACCCTGGCTGTAGGGGTGCAAACTCGCCTGCCCGCCTCGCGCACACTGCATGCACGAACGAGCACTCACTTTCGCATCGCAGTCGCCGGGGCTTCGAGCTCCAGCGTCGTCGGCAGGGCAACCGCAGAAGATGCGTGCGGCTTCTGCTCGTAACAAATTGACAAAATCCAGGGCAATATCCCTAGGTTGTCGGCGGTGAAAATTCATTATATCAAGGGTGTCTCCCGCTGCCACTTTGTTACATAGAGGTCTCAAATACATGTGCTTCTATGGAGTAATGGTGGGGAATAGAAAAACTTCGTAATATCGAGGAATTTGTTGTATGGATGGTCATTATAGGCAGGTTTAGCTACATTAATACTGTTAACCCTCCAGTGGGCCAATACAGGGTGGAAGGTACAAATATTTATCCTGCAAAAATTTGTTACAAAATTCTGGTGATGCTTCTTGGGACATCACCAGAATTTGTTCAGTTTCATGCAATTACGAAGAGGGAAAAGCGCCACTGTGGTGCTGTTCCATATGTTGGAATGCTGGGAACTATGTGGCCTTGCATTGGCATAGTTTTCTCAGAGAGTTAGTATATTTGTTGGTAGATTCGTGTGATCACTGGCACTAAAGGTCTACAAATCAGTAGTGCACTTGGGCTCTCCAGAAGCACAACATGAAAGAATCACTTAAAATTATTGGTGTGTAATGGTAGGGGCACTACTCCACCTTCAAATCCATTATGGTTGTATTCGTGGTTGCGCCATATTCTTGCAAGTGTGCTGCTTACAGCTGCTGTGGGTTGCTCAGATGTCGCTGATCTAACTGAAGGAAAACAATAGAATGGGCTTGCCGCGTGCACTGTGCATGCTGCATGGGACAGATGCAAAATAGAAGACTGTGATGCTCTCCTGGTTCTCCTTGACGTAGCAGTGATAACAAATACTGCGGTTATAGCGTAACTATTCCATTGTGACTTCATTCCGCATTTGCCATTAGCCCTTCCTGAACAGTCAAAATTGGGCGGCACCCATTTTACCTGCCAATCAAGTGGCAAATAAAAACTGCAAAAGCCCATGATGTCAAAAAGACAAGTACGAAAAGGTTGCATTAAATTATGTCAAACAAACTTGAAAATGTGTGAAATACCCGATGATAGCCCCTGTTGCAAAATGGAATATAAAATGACAGCGGATTCCATTCTGAAAGGGAGAAGTGGCTAGACGGCCGTTACTCGACTGCACAGATTATGATTATATACACAAATAAATTCACTCTCGCCACCAGCAACAATACCCAGCACCAGAATAATGGCAGGTAAGCATCTTTTATTTTTTTTATAATGGGGCACACTCTAGCCATTCCGAAAAAGCTCGCTTTGTTCGGCTTATTTTTGCAGTGGGGAATTCTTGTGGCTTTTGCTGCATCACATGACAAACAAGGGCAATTCGCATGGCCCTGTAAGATTTCAGCCAATTACAGAGTGCCATTGGGGGATACGGAATAAAAATAGAAAAGGATAGTTTTACATTGTCGCACCCCATGACAGCACTACAGTTACTAAACCTCGATATAACGACGTCTGTAAAATCGGCAGTTTAGTACTTCATTGTATCGAAACTTCGTTAAACTGAAATTCGACATTTTAAGCATAGTGTTGTCCCCAAAGGCTTATTTTTTGCATGGGAAGTGCCAAAAGAATGTTTGAAAGAACGGCATATAAAGAACTATTTTCAATGACGCAAAAAAAAAATCTTGAACCTGATATGTGGCGACCGTGGCTGACAAAGAAATCACCTTCACGGCGTCGAATGTTTCGCATGAACCCAAAAGAAATGGTCCAATCCACTGTGGTAATATTGGATGAGCATTCGCAAGGACTGCCTGCAACTCAACCATCTGCGACTAGACGCAGCGGAAGTTTCAATTTATTGCTTCTATCTTCCTATGGGCACTACTGAAGTTTTGTTATATTGAGATCACGGATAATACTCTTCTTGATATTGAGGTTTAGAGAAGCCCTGCAACACTTTTCTAAGTAATCGTTGAATGGCCTCATTAAAAGAGTTTACTGCCTCACGAATTGACTGCCGCAAAAAATGTTTAGAATCCGTCAAGTACGAGCGGAGTTACGGGGATTTGTCGCTCGCTTCAAGTGCTTTCCCTCTCCTTTCGTACCTACGAGTGCGCTGAAAGCTACGCAGGGAGGAGTATGAAAAGGGGCAAGAAGATGCGTCCCTTCGTCAGTGTGCGTCATGACCGTGAACACTTATTTTTTTTTTCTTCAGACGCGTGCCTTACTTTCAGCGTGATCACGCGCACACGCGGGCATGTGGTGGCATTTTGCGGTGGTCACGGTAACTATGCAGCTCACAATGCTCAAATAAGCCAATGGCTGTGGAATTTGGGTTTATGGAGCGATCATTTCGGTTTATGGCATCGTTTGTTGAGAGAAGAGGGAATGATTTCTAGCTGACATTGAGAATTAATCGTAAATTCCAGGCGGCATGCTGTGCTATAATGTTCGGTGCATGTGTTCTCAGGAGGCTCAACTACCGATCGGAAGCATTTTCTGACCGTGCTAAAAAAGTGTTGCAGTGCCCCTTTAAAATTCATGGTGTTCTATGAGCATGAAGTTGCGAAAAGTGAAATACTTCATTGTATAGAGGATTTTGTTATATTGAAATTCTATAAGTTATATTGAGGTTTAACTGTACTTTGCTTTGGCACAGTGCGAGCTGCAGCTTTCGCCTCGCTTAGTGTTGCTTGTGCAATGCTGCCTGTGCGCCTGAGTTAATCACTTGATAGGAAATGCATTGAGCAACAACTGGTGCCAGGTATAAAATGCTGCTGAGTTCACAGGCATTTTGGCGTTTGTAATAATGCATGGATAAGTGAGGCAGCACTGTGTGAATTACTCTGAATTAAAAAAATGAGCTCCTACTGCAATGACGTTGATTTTTTTTACTGTTCGCAACGCACAGTGAAAGTTTGCACATGGAAGTAAACAAACTTGCTAGTAAGTGCATCTGCATATAGTTTAGTTTGATATTTTCAGCGAAGCATTCATATTTGATTTGTGCTTGAATTTCTGACATTTCTACACCTTTACTTAATGAAAGATTGTGATGGTACATTTGCAAAATTCAGCAGTACTGGCAAAACACTGCTGCCAAATGGGATCAACTATCATTTTTGTCTGTAAGCTTGAAGTTAATATGTGGTGCGCATGTTGTCATGTCACGTTTTTCATTTGTGCCTGCTGCACAGTGATGCAACAAGCTTTCTTGATGATTTGTCTGCTGCTGTCGCTTTCCAGAGTGGGCATGGGGACATTCTGCGAACCTTCTGGCTCTCTCTGGCTGAGATGCTTTCTGACGAATTGGCCAAGGCTGCAGCTGGTAAGTCCACTTACTAAAATCTATATGGGTTTAGTTTATCGGGCCGTGAGAAGTATTCTTTCGTTTGGTTGGAATAAAGTGCAGAGGAAGGTTCATGCACCTTTAGTATGTCGTAATCGAAATGCAAAACATTCTTTTTTTTGTGTTAAAATTAGATCTGCTTGCATTTGAGGCATTTGGTTATAGCTTGTAGAGACGTTTCCTCGTGTCAATGCGTTGCCTTCAGTAGATAAGTAAATGAGCGTGAAAGGATGGTGCTAGAACTGAAATCATTGCCTAATAGCACTCGCCGAATATGCGATGTGCTATTTGCTATTGCCTCTAAGGCCTTTATGGGGCATCATTTTGCGCAGGGGCCCAGCGTTAATGTTTAGGAGTGGGACATTCATGCGTTTTTGCAAAATGGCTGCGTCAAATGAAAATTGCATCTGCACTTGATACACTAACTGTGCGTAACTCTGCAACAGTGGTTTAAGTTTGCTTCCGTGTCACGGGGCCTCTGCTCAACTTCTCATGGAATGCTGAAAACCTAAATTGAGATCTTTTTCTTCCCCCTTGGCATGAGCTGTGGGTAGATATCTCATGCCACACTTTCTGTGAAATATTATGTATGCATTTTTCAACATGCTGATAAAGTGATTGATTGATTGACTCTCACTAAGGCATCAGTGCTGCATGTGAAGGCTTATGTGCAATAGGCACACAAGTTTCGTGACACTGGAATGTTTTCTTAAGTGCCACTTGGTGTCTTTAATCTAAAGCTTCCTATGAAAATAGGAAACCTTAAATGTAATGTGTGTGTGGTCGCGGAAATTCAGGAAGCTTTTGTAACAAATCATGCAATTGTCAAACTCACAGACACTTTCTTGTTGGTTT
>NC_051185.1:142641411-142690963 GCF_013339695.2 Rhipicephalus sanguineus
CACAGAACCTGCTGTCGCAATGAGAGAGGGCATTGGGTTCCTGTACCGGGGCTCTGGTTTGCTGCTTTGTTCGCCCACTTTGTCCACCATAGTCGCAGTTCTCCAAAACCAGCCCTCGTTTCGACGTCATGCGCAAAAACGATCAGGAGATTTTCTGCTCCTTTCTCCCGATCATCTTGCATTGGTGGTATTGCGGATGATACAATTAATGAAAAGTCCTTTAGAAGTGTCCTGTGCTTTTCGAACCGTTGGTTTAACTGGGCTAGTACGTGGTTCATGAACGGAATGAACAGGGTTCTGCGAAAATATTCTTCCGCACTTTCGAATGCATTGCTCCCAAGGTTTTGCTTCCGGACACCGGCTCGACGGCTGGTGATCTCCACATTCAGTTTTTCTGCCAATGCCTGCATTTGTGCAAATATTTTTGAGAAAGAAACATTCGTGTTCTTGCGGTCACTTTCAATTATCTGCTGTATCACTTCTATGTCGTCAATGGCAGCGCTCATGTCGATACTCCTCGTCTGCAGCTTCTTTGACAGCGGCAAAGTCAGTGCTAACACGTGTTCCGTCACATGCAGGCTCACAAGGAACGCTGGTGAAAAGAGTGCCAACATTAGACTGTTTGCCTGCATTCGACTTTCGCTATTTCCGTTAAACTTAATCTCCTCTAGTGCTGCGATGAACGGCTGAAAGAGGCTCACAAATGAAAGCACTGCATCGTGCTTCTCGGCCCAGCGCGTTTCGCATAGTCCCAAAAGGCGCTGCCTTGTAGGCTCAGGACAGCTCAAACTTATCACTTTTCGCAAAACGTGTGAGCGGCTAGAAGATTTACGGAAAAAGGCTGACGTCGCCTTCAGAGTCCCAAAACAGTTTCAAATGTCTGTGATGGAGCATGCTGCACACACAACTAGATAAAGGGAGTGACACGCGCTGTGAGTACATAGAGTGCGGCTGGATATTTCTCACGGACAGCAGCTTGAACACCATTCGTTTTGTCGGCCATCGAACTTGCACCACCGTAGCCTTGACCACGGAGATGCTGCATGTTAATTCCCATTTCTATAAGGAGCCTTATGATGGTGTCGGCCAGGGCCCGGCCATTTGGTCGTGAATTGGCACAAAGCCTAAGAACACTTCTTCGATTCCGTTCGCATCCTTATTAAGGTACCTTGCACAAACAGTAAGCTGCTCAATACCCGCAGCATCCGTCGTTTCATCAGCAAGTACGGAGAAGCAGCCTGCAGCATTTACTTTTGCGACTAGGCTTTCCTTGATGATTGCAGCAGAGATTTCTATAATGTGGTTTTGTACATATAAACTAAAATATGAGGCCTTATTTGGGCAACTTTCCAAATGCTTTTTTTGATCTGTGTCGCCACAATCCGCGCGCATGTGAAGCAGCTCTTTGAAGTTGCCTGTATTTGTAGAGGAGGCTGTGCTTGAATCCATGGGACCACTGTCTCTATGTCCACGGAGAGCCACACCTTGCCACCCGCAAAAGAGAACTGTCTCAACAATAGGCTGTAACTTCCTTCGGATCTCTCTTATTTGAATTTGCCTGCCATGGTCCAGCTGATCAACAACACTGGGCACACATCCTGAGAAGGTTTGAAGAAAACTATCGGCTACCAGATGAGCGTCAGTGTGATATTTAGTGACTTCATGTGCACCGAAGACTTCGAGGGCGTGCTTCCACTTTTGAAATGGCTTGGATACGAGGGCCTTAGTGCGCGCATGTTGGCCCTTGCCAATCTCACTTCTGCTAAAAAGGACACACACTCGGCAAAACGCACCCTCTTGAAGCGCTGAGAAGCTGAGCCATCGGTACCTGTCCAGCCAAGCCACGTAAACATTCGTTTCTGCTTAAAATCGTTCATAGACTTAAACATATAGCATGGCGGAGGAATCCAAGGAGAACCTAGCAGTTGATGTTTTGTGTCATCATCCACTTTTGAGCCATCTGTGTAGAGCCCGATATCAAACTTGCTTCTGCTAACATTTTGAGGGTCATAAAAAGATAAATAATTAAATAAATGATAATCAGGCTGAAGCCCAATAAATCCCACCACCCGGGTGACGCCGCTGGTTGGTGGTGTATGAGAGCACGAAAAATTTCGGGGGGGGGGGGGGGGGCTGAAGCCCCATAAGCCCCCCCCCCTGGCTACGCCCCTGGTAAGGATAAATGAAACAGCACCGTGAAGATGCATGATTCGGCTCACTTACAATCAACTTAGCATATGACTTAACTCTATCTTTAAAGCTTTCATAATGAAAGTGGCAGGTCATTGTTGTCAACATAGGTATGCAAACCGGGGGGTAAGAGAGGGGGGGACGCAAAATCTGCCCCATACATTGACCCCCCAGTCACCTAAGAGGGGCGGGGGGTAAGATCTGCCTCCTACATTGACGTAGGGGGGGGGGGGCACTGCGATGAACCTTTGCCCCCCCCCCCCCTGATGGGGAACCCTGCGCACGCCTATGGTTGTCAACCTAGGCGAGAACTTTCGTTACTGCTATAATCTTTTAATGACCATCATACTGGCTCTGATTGTAAGCTATTGCAAGTATGATGAATGAGGTATAAGTTTCATAGCCAACTGGAACTCTTGCGTAATTGTTGGACTCGTTTTGTTGGGAAAAAATCGGCGCATTTTAGAATCCAGTAAATGTACGTCATGCATTCTCTGTCAGCTTTAGTCTTCACTTGAAGGTCCGTTGATGACCTGCAAAAGAACAGCATTTTCGGTGGGGACACATTGCTAGGAAGTCATATTAAATTATCTGGTGAAGGCCAATAGCACCGCTGAAACAATGCGACTCTTGGCTTATGGAAATGTCTGCATACGTAGCTGACCCTAGCTTCCGGTTGTTCAACAAATTGATAATCAGGTTAACTGGAGCCAAAGTCAACAGGTGTCCACTACGCCTGCTTATGTGCAGAGGCCAACAACAGCTAGGCCTGCATCCCATGGCTTTTACCATCATTTACATTACGGTTGGGCGAATTGGTATGGCTTTTTATTCAGCCATTTCTTTTATGACGAGAAATTAGTGGTGGCGGTTAAAAGGGGAAGAGTAATATGATTGTATTAAAAATGCATGCCGACAGACTAGATGTAACGGGTTGTGGTTCAGAACCTCGTGGTTCATGTTTGAGTGAAGCCACAACTTGGGCCATGTAGCTTGTTTTTGTTCATGTTGCACTGCACTGAGTGAAAACTGTATGCGAAAGATTACGACACATATATTAAATACAACAAACCAGGATGGAGGGCGTTGCCCCATCCTTCGTACTTATATTTTGTCATGCTCTTTCTATAGTAGTTTTCACTGAGTGCTGTGCAAAGTGAAGTCTAATGTTTGCTTGGCACAGGTGATGATGTTACATTGTCTAGATAGGCAAAATTTAAGCCCAGTCATTAAAGGCCTTTGATGTTCCAGCTCTCTGAGCAACCCTTAAATCCAATGTAGTGTAAACTGCACAAGAATGGAGGTTTAATAAATTTGTCATATTAAAGTATAAGATGAAACTAGTGCCTGCCCCGTTCATTCCTTTTCTGTGTTTGCATTTTCTTGTGCGCTTCTACTAAAACACTAAACAATTCAGTAGAATTTGTTGGTGTGGAAAGCCCACTTGCTGGGTGCCATTTAGCTGATGCCAGTTGTGGCAGCGTCGATAACTGCACTGACAATGGCTCCAATGTTTGAGTGCTGACAAGGGGGCTACACATTGTGCCAACGTACAGTGAGCTGCGAGTGGCTTCGGTGGACAGCCGGCTGTGCCGCATGGTGGCCAAGAACGTGGCGCAAGCCGTCCACCAGCTGGCTGCTCGTTGTGAGCAGCTTGCCGCCCTGGAAGGCTCGGATGCCTTGCAGGTGAACGGCCCGGCCACCGCAGCCCAACAGTGCAATGCCAGCCTGCTGCACCTGCTGCATCTCTTCCAGACGCAGATGGACGCGGTGAGATGGGCCCTGCCTCCTCTTCCTTGACGAGGGCAAACATTCAGTTAGTCTGGAATGATAGTGTAATAATAATTTCTGGGATTTCGCATGCCGAAGCCACGATATGATCACGAGGCATGTCATAGTGGAGGGCTCCAGAAATTTAGGCCAGTTGGGTTTCTTTAACAAGCACCTAATTCTAACTACACAGGCCTCCAGCATTTCGCTGGAAAACCCACGAACTTTGAGTCAGCAGAGTTAGTCTGAAATGTTTTAGAACATATGTGATTAATGTGTGATATGTGATCATATATGTGATCAGTATATGAGAATAGTGGCTGTTTTGAGGGGGCACTGACAAAAAAAATTTAAATCTCATTTCTTTTGTGCCAATAAGTTGCTAATGACCCACTTATCATGGTCGGAAACCTCGATTGCTTGAGCGTGCAACGGTTATTTATTTGGAGACGTTTTTACCGCATGCAGCTGCAGTTTCGGTTCCAGAGAGCGCCGAGAGAGGCGATATCCAGCGGGCTTTTTTGGGCATGTGAGCACACAGAACAGTGAGCACTCGCCATGCATGCCATGCGCGGCATCGTGTGCACATTAGCATCGCGTTGACAGCTGTGGGATAGAGCTGCCACAAGGAGCATGGCAGCCAACACAAGCTCGTGACGTTGCTGGCTGTTGGTTGTTTGCACTTGAACCAAGTTGATGTCAACTGATACAGAATGTTAATGCAGGCTTGTTGATACATACTGAACTACGGGTAAACAGCGCTACAATGGGACAAAGACTCGTTGTTGTCAGTCATCACTTGGTCCTGTCCCTTCTTTCTTTGTCCCGTTGTAGCGCTGTTTACCTGTAGTTCAAGTTGATGTCAATGTCACAAGGTGCTCCGTTTTGTGTGATACTGCGTGGTACACACTTTGAAATTCATTTTAAATATTGTCGCGACGTCAAAAGAGAGGTTGTAACACCAAGATCGAGAGAAGAGCAGCAGGTCGGTCTTTTTAATAGCGCGCGCCAGCGAGTTCTTCTTCTTTCTTCTTTCTGGCTCCTGCATAACACGTATGAGCCTTTGCACTTTCGTCTTCATCTTTCTCTCAGCACACACGTGGCAATATCTTCTAAGCTATATTAGTCATTGATATTTTGTAGATGATGTGTGTATGCCCACACAGGTCTATCTTGCCTTCCAAATTTTGTGTCAGTACTCCTTTAAAAGGGTTTGGATGCAAAAACGCCCATGTATGTACATAAATTAGGGTGCGTGTTGGGTATCCTCAAGTGGTCAAAATTAAGGGGGGACACGGGTCTTAGAAGGCCGAAAATCGCGAAAAAATCGACTTTTTGAAGCTGACATTTTCGGAATCTATATCTATTTTTGCTCAAGTCTGCTAAGTTTGTAGCTTCTATTTTCATTATTTCCGCCGTAAAATCAATCTGTAACACCAATATGAGGTTTGTCTGAGCGCAAATTGACGCTAAAATCGCGCTCTTTCCGCGCCGAACCGTTGCCGGTACACACGGGCTATCGTGGCCATCTTGATCTCGTTTGGAAGAGCAGTTTTTCATCTTCAATTTCCCGCCACCGCTGGCTCGCCTTGCTCATTGGTTGTCTAGCAAAAACGCGTCATCGAGAAGTACAAGCACGCGATGCTATTGGCTGCTTGGGGCACGTGACAAAATCTAGGCATCCGATTCGCCAAGCGGCGTTTCCGGCGTCTGCTTCACCGCCGAGACGCGCGTGAGCGTGCGCCATTTTGTCCTGGTGTTGTCGACTGCCTACAGCTATGGGTCCTGTCATCAAGAAGTTCCGCACCAAACACAAATTCGGAAAGCGGGTGAGGCGATCGCTAGCCGAGAACTTCAGGAAGCGCCCCGCAACGACCCAGAACAACGAGGATGACGAACTCGCAGCGGCCGTCGACGCCAGCGCGGTAGGCCTAACGGACGCTAGTCCTACGAGCCCGTCAGTTGCCGACAACGTCGCGGAAAGCGGCCATGTGCGTCACGACACACAAATTCTGCAGCCCCAACAGATAGAAGACAAGAAGAAGAAGGCAGAAGTGAAGCTGCAAGAGATTTCATCTGTTGCGGCGACGGAACGGAAGCGCAGCCTTATCGCTAAACGCGCGGACGCCGCGGGTCCCCCATCTGATAAAACGACCTTCACCATCCTGGACTTGGAGGCGGTAAATGCTTTGATAATATCGCATTTAAAGTGCAAGATTTACAACAGAGACACCGAGATCAGGAGAGGCGAGCGGGAATACGGCCTTGCCGTCAAGGTTGAGCTAGTGTGTGAACTGCGGTGACGGGTCGTCAAAGTGGAGTTCGCCGCGCGTCGACGGACAGCAGAATTAAGTCCATTCACAGTAAACGTGCTCGCCACCCGCCCAATGCAGGCTACTGGCAACAGGCAGACTGCTTTTAACGACATATTTGCAATGATGAACATATCGCGTCGCGGCCTCCTCACGAAAACGTGGCAGGCGTACGTGAAGAAGAAGCTAACACCTGCCGCTACTCTTGCTGCCTCGAAACTCATGAGTGAGTGCGCGAGTTCGGTTCGCGACATCTACGCGGAACTCAACGTGGACAACCCGGGAAACAACGCCGTGTCATACGACGGATCGTGGATGACGCGCGGACACTCGTCGCATATTGGCGTCGGTACCGTCATTGAACTGATAAGCGGCCTCGTTGCAGCAGAACTTGAAAAAAAGGCATGCTCATGCTAACAATCAGTCTGATTATATGCCTGGTGCATATTAATCACTAAAAGTATGTGTGCCTTTGATATTTTTCATTCTGTAATGCTAAATAAAGTTTTAACCTTTTTTGCTCATTTTCTCAAAACATGGATTTTGGCCGCTTCCCTTGTTTGCTTCTTCTGTAAAAGTCGACCTAGGACAGCTAGAGCTACAATTCTTTTTGCACAACCTAGCTAAATGCATAAAAAGCAATGCTGCAAGCAGATTTTCAATCTGCAATTCCAATTTTTTTTTATATTAGTTTAAAATTTTCTAGTTTTTGGCTAGGTGTAGGCCATGAACTCATTAGTGCTGTAAATTGAGAAGTAGTTGTTCGATTTCCAATCAGCTTGCAGCGTTGCTCTCCTTAGGCTTTCTGGTACCTATATATGGGTTTATAATGATGTTATGTTGCATAGATAATTTTTTATTGTTTCAGCAAGCAATAGAATGAGATTACTAATTATCTCTGGAAATAATTGACCTGTGTAAAATATAACTGGATAGTTAAATAAAGCTAAAAAAACTGAACAAAGCAGTGCAGTTTCATCTAATTCGGCCAAGAAATAACCTATGTTATCTCTAAAAACCATGTCCCCCCTTAACCCAAAGTTCTGCTGCGCCTTGTAATCATATTGTTGTTTTGGGTATGTTTGAATTCTCCAGCATTTTGAAGCCCTACGCTCGACAGTCCGGCTTACTGTGAATCTGCCTAATATTTCGGCCTTGCTACCCTGTTATGGGGACATTCTTGGGACTTGCGGATAGGCTATCATCGTCTACAGTGGTCATTTATACTTGTTTTGTCTTCGTCTTGTGTCTCCCATTTCCGCAGTTGTTGTCTGGCAATGCAGTGGAATCGCCCGAGGCTGCATCAATAGTCAAAGGAGCTCTGAAGGTCAGTGAAATGTTTCGCTCTCTAGCCCATCATATCGCCAATAGCTGATTTTTTTTGTTCTCACGTTGACATTGACTGCAATACATTGAAGATCTCCTTGCTTGATCTGAATCCTTCTTTTTTGATCCCTAAGTATCTCTGCAAACTGCATACGGCGGAATCTCGTTGGTACAGTCTTCACAGGAACTGCAAAATAAAACACATCATTCGAAAATCGTGCTATCCAAATCACACTCAAAAAGTATGAATATAGGCGTGCTCGACGGTAAACTCAATAGCGATGGTTAGTATGGTGTTCCGAATTGGTGGTGTGGCAGTGGCTCTGTCAGCTCCCACACCAGTGGCGATTTTCGCATGTTGCTGCAGCAGAACCTGCACGGCTGCAAGAAGGTAAAATATCATGTGGGGTTGTTGGACTATTGTTTAAGCTAGTAAATTAGTAGAATGTAAGGGTGCAAGCTTTAGAAATACCAGTAAAAGCCTACTTCTGTAGTCACATTATCCAACTTAAAGTGAAGACATGTTTGCATTAACCATACAATAAAGCATATTGCTTCTAAGGGATTCCTCCTAAACACATTGGTAACAGGGAGGCTGGTGGTAAGGACACGTGTTGCCTGCATTCAGTTTTTCCATGCCTTCTCTCACCGTGTGGAAAAGGCAGGAAGCTGTTTTGCCATTAAGGTAGCTTTCTTGTCTGGTAACATGTTGGGTCGCATCTGTGCAGCAGTGGATAGGAATGTTGAACGTTAAAAAGGTGGAGTGATTGTGACATAAACCACTGCAACGGGTTGGTTGACTGCAGAAAGCGTGTTCTCTCATTCCTTTGTCTTGCGGGAAGTGCTATATCGGTTAACCTGTGAGGTGTTTGAGCAACCGATTAATGGATCACAGGACATCACCGAAGGCTCAGCTGTCATCAAATTTGTGCCTACACTACAAAGGTTGCAAATGCCGCCTGTTGCTTCATCAAACCAAGGTGCTGTCTAGGCATGAAGATAGGACAGCATGCATAGGCATGTGCACGAGGGGGGTAGAGGGGGGCGGCCCTCCCCCTAAACATCTGAGGGGGTGCCAACTCTGCCCCATACCTTTACTCAGTTACCTGTCATTGTCTAAAGGGCAGGGTTATGGCCACATAGGTTTTTGACAATGATGGTGACCAAGGACTACTGATGTTGCATTCCAAAAGCTTTTTACTTCCCATTGTTACCCCAAAAAACTCAGGGACCAAAGGCAGGCAGGCTGCTATGGAAAGCACGTCATCGCTTAATTTTCATTTTTTTATCCACTGTGAAGTCAGGGGAAATGGAGGGGGGCTGCGGTGAGACTTCGCTCCCCCCCCCTCATGGGGCACCCTGCGCATGCCTGTGACAGCGTGTGAAGTATCAGAGGCGTTTTTTATTCGTAAGTATGGTGACATGTGCATTGCTGGGCCATCAGTATTGTTGCACAGACTTAAGATAGACTACCTAATTGTCGACCTGTAATTGTCACGTGTTGCTTTGTACCATGTCGTTTATATTTGTGTTTCTCCCAATAAACTTTCAGTTGCTAGTCTGTGCTTGTGCATGTGCCTCCCTTGTCACCATTTTTTTGCGTAGTTTTCATCGTAATGGATTACGAACTCACCAAGCGCTCGGTTCTTCTCCTAAGGGATGTTGGCAGAGAAATGAAAAAAAAATTTATTATTGTGAAAAATGTGTTATGGAGGTTCCTATTGGCAAGATTCCACAGCGGTTAATGAGGTTGAATTAATCACTTTTATTTTTTTAACTTTGCTTATTCTGTGATTGCTCGTCGTGCAGTCGGTGGAGACTGTGATCCAGAGCATAGTGCAACCACTGCTGTCCGCTGTGAGCCAATCGGTGGAGGCCATCATCCTGACCATGCACGAGGAAGACTTCTGCACGTGAGAGCATTCCCCTTTTCTCCTCTTTGTCTTCTACTCCCTTGGTTTGTTGTTGGTGGTCTCAAACTGCTTGGCAAACCTAACTGGTGAACTGCTAGGTTAGCGTTAACCGTTACTTAAATAAACGCATGCCCAACAACAGTGATTGAAAAGACGCATGACAGAAACGTTACTTTCGGTGCTTTGATACATGGGAGCCAACTTTGCACTGTTCGTTTACTTTGTTTGTCTCCTGCTATTCTTTAAAACTTTTCATTTTGTAGACATGCTTCTGATGCAAAGTTGAAGTGGACTGAGTATCTTGTAGCTCTTGATTGGACCACTCTATGGCAACCAGCATTGAAGGTACTATGTGTGCTAACTGCTGTTGCGACACACACAACCTGACGGCCAGAGGAAATGGTTTTTAGGTTGCGTTTGTGTGTCTCCTGCAAATTCACAGCTCATCTTGAGGCATTCTAGTGCCTAACCTTACGGGGCACCATTAGGCTAGAATGCAGAAATGCACGCGATCCTTGAAAAACACGTGTCCATGGACTGAGCTGGTTGAACACAATCAGCAACAGCGAGTGTTGATACAGGCATGCATCTGTTATCGTTTAAAAAGTTGTGTAACTTCCATGGTGTACTAGACAACAATGATGTACTGCAGTTGCACCCTTTAACTGCTGCATGGCACATTTCTGCAATAATTCATATAAAAAAAAATCAGCCAGTTTCATGCTGTGAAAAAACCGTTGGACTGCAAAGCTGTAAGCAGCCCGTGAGTGTGTGTGAGGGTAGACTAAGATAGCTTATTCTCATTTCAAGCATCATCATCATCATCATTCAGCATCATCAACTCGAGCACCATGATAATCGTCATCACTTAGCATCATCATTTCGTTTTACTTATTTATTAACTCCCCCTGCTGCTCACGTGACCTGCATGACACTAGACTTACATGCAGATGGCACAGGCTCTACTTAGAACTGGTCCACTGTTAAAGGGGCCCTGCAACACTTTTCCAAGTAATCATTGAATGACTTCATTAAAAGAACTTATTGCCTCACGAATCGACTGTCGCAAAAATTTTTAGAATCCGTTAAGTACGAGCGGAGTTACAGGGATTTTTCGCATGCTTCAAGCACTTTCTCTCTCCTTTCATACTAGCGAGCGCGCTGAGAGCTACGCAAGGAGGGGGATGACAAGGGGGCAAGAAGAGGCGTCCCTTCATCAATGCGCATCATGACCTTGAGCACTTTCTTTTCTTTTTTCCTTCAAATGTGCGGCATACTTTCAGTGTGATCGCGAACGCGCACGCAGGCACGTGGCGGCATCCCGTGGCGGCCACAGTAACTATGCAGCTCATGATGCTCAAGTCAGCCAATGGCCGTGGACTTGGGTGTATGACGCAGTGATTTGGGTTTATGGCGTCATTTGTCGGGAGAAGGAACGATTTCTAGATGACTTTGAGAATTAATTGTGAATTCCAGGTCGCGTGCTGCGCTATAAGTTTGGCTCGTGTGTTCTCGGGAGCCTCGACTACTGATTGGCAGCGTTTTCTGATCACGCTGAAAAAAGTGTTGCAGGGCCCCTTTAAAATTACTGCCTTCTTTTTCAGGTTGTGTCACGAGCAGCCTTGGTCTTATCACTTTGCAAAAAATCCTCTTAGCCGCATGATAAGGGTAATACAGGCGGTCAGAATTAGTGTCGACCCCTTGGTGATTGTGCTTTCTTCCCTGCAGCCCTGCTGTGGACCGTATGGCTGCCCCCGATGCCCCCTGCTCGCTGTACATGCGTGAGCTGCAGCAGTTCCTCTTGCACTGCCAGAACGACTTCTTCTCCTCGTGGCCACCCGCTGCTGCTGTCACACAGGGGTGAGTGTGAAGAGTAAAACATCTTTAATATTAATAATACTGCAATTGAGCGAAGAGCGTGGGAGGCACCTCTAGTCCGAGGTCCCTAGGATGGTTCTGGCGATGTGCCGAGCCCGTTTTATTATGGCTCGGAAAACCTTGGGAGGTCCGTCGCGGAGGGCATCGTTCCACAGCTTTATTTTGTGTAGCGGATGGAGGATGGATGGCAAAGAAAGGAAGAGGTTTGTGGTGCACTCAGTCGTGACAAATTGAGGGCGACATGCCACAGCTCAGGCAACAGTCTGCATAACAGTGTGGAGACGCTGTTGTTGCTCACCCATAGTATCTATGTAAGGCACACGATGTCCTCCACAGCAGAAGGCAGAATCTCCTCACAAATTGTCATTAACAAAAAGTGTTTGAATGTGCTGACACAAGCTGGAACTGGGAATGGGAAGAAACCAGGGATGGGCGAAGTCTAGTAAACTAAAGGTTCAAACAGAATTCGAAGCAAATAGTGATTTGGTCGAATAATTTCAAATTGATGAGTTCAAATAGCATATGTCACATATTATAAGGAAAAATGAGCATTTTTATCATGAAAAGGCTGACTAGCACAATATTTTTAAGCATTGGAACTAGGCTTGTGTGAATATCGCTTTTTTGGTTACAAGCAAAATGGAAGCTAATTCAAATAGTAGTAAGACTCAAATAGTAGTAGGGTGCTAGTTATAAGTGGTAAAATACATCACCTTTTAAAATTTGCTAAACTTAGCCTATGTAAGCCCGCATAACATGCTTTTAAACTTTAAAAAAATGGTAATAATTGGTGTGCACATGATATGTGCATTTAGCTTTGAAGTGTGGATTCGCGGCAGTGCAGATTTCTCCTAAATAGGGTTTCACGGCAAAGCTGTCCCATGCTGTGGTGAAACCACCTTTTCAGGCAGGTTGCTTGTGGTAAAATGCACCTGTTCATTCAGCTTGGATACTTGAAATATTTTTAATTCCTGCGAAAAGAATTCGAATTTTACAATATTCGTTTGAATATTCGAAATGCTCGAATGTTCACCCATGCCTAGAAGAAACTTATCAGAGTACCTGTACACAAAATTACTGCAGGTGTATGCATAACATGCAATCATTCTGTAACCTGTTCCCAGGCGTAAAGTATGCAGTCAACGTCAGATTTTTCAGAGTCCTTAGGTACTGGGAAATCATCAATCAGTTGGTTAAAAAAACAGTGCATGTCTTTTCTTGTATCAGAGGGCTCGAATTGCCACAGCCATGCCCGATAACAGCTCAAAAGGCCTCTGGTACACTTCTCAGGTGTCTCGGTTTCATTAAACTGTGGCACAAAACTTACTTCACTGAATTATGAGAAAAGGGTACAGTGCCTTTCAGTAGACCTTATATCCGGAAATTTGAATATTTCTTTACACTGCAATTTTATTTAAATCAAGGTTCATTATAGTGCCAGTGTTTGACTGTATTAGTTTACAAAAGAAACTGTTGGCTTTCTTGTTGGTTTTAGTACGCAAATCTTTTCTGGGGTTAATCAATCTGTGAACTGCTGCAGCATACTTGTTCATTTTGACAACTGCCTTTATCACTTCAGTGAGGTGCCTGAGCTCGTAATGGCCTACTCTGAGTGTATCAGCTGTGGCATTAGAAACAGGTCCAATAATTGAAACATCTTGTAACTTTTACTTTTGATCGAGAGACGGGAGAGCACAAAAGTGGGGTGTGCGACTGTTAAAAGCATCGATGGCAGTAAACGTGAAGGACTGCCAAGGTCAGCAGCACAAAAAGGGGCATCAAAATTCCTCGCAGGTTGCGGGACCTGGCGTCACGTGCCTTGGAGCTGCTCGTGCGGCATGCGAGCTTGGTTCGGCCGCTGGCCGAGGGTGGCAAAATGCGGCTGGCCGCCGATTTCGCCCACATGGAAATGGCGCTGGCACCGCTGGGCCAACCTCTGGCCGACTTGGGGCGTCCCTACAAGGTGGGCTGTGTGTGCTGTGCAACAGTTGCACATATGCTATTGGTGTTTTTTTTATGTTATTTATAGAAATTTTGTGGAAAGGAGAGATTGAGATAAAGAGCATGAGTGGTGTGACAACAACTTGTCTTGGCCTGCACCCCGCTTTATGAAGATCATCAGTGTACTCAGAAACCACACCATGCCTATTTAGTAAAAAACTAAACCGTACCTATTTAGTAACACAGGTTTAGAATATACTGAGGAAATAATTTTTATGTACAAATCAGGGGCATGGCCAAGGGAGGAGTTGGGGGTTTCAAACCCCCCACTCCAAGAATTTTCAATTTTGCTTGCGTATAATATACGCACACATAGAAATGCATACATGAATGTACATAAAGTATGGTTGAAACCCCCCCCCCCCCCCGAAAAAAATTTCTAGCTACGCCCCTGGTACAAATTGTTTCATGTAACAGACTTTGAAAATGTGTTTGAAAGTAAGCTTTGAAGTGCAGTGGACGTCCTTAAATGCTGAAATCATGCCAGCTGGTTGGTAATTAGGTAAAATTTACTAATTAACATGCAAACAAATTGAATAAACTGTTACGTCTTTTCTGCAGGGCATACCTCATATGGCCTTTTTAACATCATCTGTCCTAGTTACTCATGGAACTTCAATCTCTTGTTCTGCTTTGGTTTCAAGTGAGGATGGATGACTTATCCGTGAAATGTACAGTTTCAAGCAGAAGCTTTCTGCTAGCTCCATTATGTCGTTGAAACTGCTAGTAAGCTTGGCCTGCTTAAATTTTAGTGTGTACCTTTTGGTCATTCCTAAAGCTTCCTTTTGGCCATTTTAATAATGCCTCCTTTCTTTTTTTTACTGCTGCCTCTATCTCTTTGACATTATAATTCCTCATGTCACTGATCTTTCTTTTTTTTTTATTGATCAGATTTGTCAGCTCAATAAATTCTATTTTTGATCTTGAACTGTCACTTTTATCTGCTGTCATTCTTTATTGAGTCTTTCGTGGTCTGGTAGAGTTTGCTTACTTCTTGAATTGGTGCTTTATTCACAACTTCAAATGCTGCTTCAGATATCAGTCTAGTTACAGTTTCATTTAAATAATTACTTCTTTTACATACGGCAACTGTTGAATCGTAGCCAGTGAGTCTTTCATCTGGAGTGAAACCTGAGGGCAGTGCGGAACTTGAAATATGCACTGTCAAATGTGGTAAATGTTTTTTTTTTTTTTGTTTTGGCAGTCACTACAAGGCCTGTTGTTACCAAATGTGTGTGCAGGTGCTCCGGGCTCTGCGTCCTCTGCTCTTCCAGAGTCCCCAGCATGTGGCCCAGTCCCCCATGCTGGGTGACGTGGTGCCTCATTCGTTGATGCTACACTTCCTGTTTGCCAAGGCACCGCCTGAACTTCGCTCACCGTACGAGGTGCGTGCCATCTGCAGTATCAACTTTCTCTGTGGTTTGACTAGTAGCACGGCAGAGTGGATTAGAGTGTGAATATTGCCACGCCCGCTTCTTGTTTTATTTTGATTTATTCGGGTTTGACCAGCAAGGACGGTTATCAACGCTCGACACTGACCGCGCCGCAGTGTTCGAGAAGCTTCGCGATTGTAGTAGATCACTTTGTTAAGATTGCGCGCAGGACGCGAATAGTCTAGATTATTCCAGAGCTTGCGCGACCACCAGTGATGTGTGATGTTTAAAAGATGGCGCGTCCCAGCCATGAGCAGTTTATTGACGGCCAACGCTCTGTTCGCCGCTGTCAGTGTACAGTGTGTATTCCTGTAGTTTGACTTTCCATTTTCTGGCCACAAGTATGGCCAAATAAAGAGTTTCATTTTCGACACGCCGACTGCTACCTTTGTCGACGTCACGACCTTGACAATATCAAGGGGTGGTATTCTTTTTTATCAATTAGGAATAACTAGTGGTTCCTCCTAATTTATTTATTTATATCAGTACCTTGCCTTGTTGGGCAATGAGTAAGGGGGGCAGTACACCAAGTACATAATTGAGATAAATGTACGATAACATCTTAAAGGGGTCATGAAGCACCCCTTGGGCTGATTGAAAAAACGCATCCTGCGGAAAGCTGACACGGCTATGAACTGCTCTGCCAAATATTACAGTCGTGCGCGCCGCGTAATGGCCACAAGCGGAGCGCGAAGTTGCCGTTTCCCCAGGCACCCTCTTTTCAAACAGAGGCCGGTTCTCACTCTCGTCGGTGAGCGGGGCGTCTGTCCGCTGTACATCGCAAGAGACATAGCATGCTTATTGGCCGATAGCCGACGTAAATCGAGAGCGGCGTTCGGATCAGATGCGCTTCTTGCCGCGGGGTGCCGCCACTTGCCGGCGCCGCACTCCTCAGTACACGGTAGCCGCACTCGCGCAAGAGAATCACAGCGGGAGAGCGATCGCATTTCATGACGCGCGCTGGCGTAACTTCTTTCCCCCATGCCATCCCTCCCTGTCTAGCTTCCAGTGCGCTCGTCGGCACGAGAAAAGAGAGAAAGCGCTGGGAGCGTGCGCCAAACCCCCGTAACTCCGCTGATTCTTGACGGATTCGAGAAATTTTTGTGGCAATCGATTCGGGAGGCAGTACACTCCGATACTGAGGCCATTAGATCATTACTTGGAAAAGTGGTTCATGACCCCTTTAACAAGGTAAGGCATCGGTTAGTGCAGAAGATGCAACTCAACTCACGAACGCCGACTATACTAAAAAACAAGGTATAGTGTGTGAAAATATATGTAAGTATTATACAAAATATAAAAGCAACTAATTAAACACCTAGAGAAAATGAAAACAACTAACAAAAGATTGTCTTCCGCAAAGTCATATACACAAAGAAAGAAAAAGAAAACAGGTGAGCAATATGTCACATCACTATGGGTGTTTGAGTGTTAGAAAATTTTTAATATACAATATAATAGTTTTTCTTTCAATTAAATATATGCTATTTGCAACTATGAATGTTTCTTTAATATCGTATGTACTCATGTAATGGCAGAAACTCTGTAAATTCTGAACCAGAACTTAAGGAAAATCCCCCTGAAAGTATCTTTTGGAATATATTGTATGTAAGCCACAATCTTGATGATTATAGGATTGGCGGTGCCATCTCATGCGGGGTCGAGAGTACTGAAGCTTTTTTGTGCCTCGGTTTCAATATTTGGCATAACAAGGCAGGCGTGCTGAGTTTTCGTTGCCTGCTAGTTGCAAAAGCTTAGCCTCCGAGACACTGCTGTTGCTGGTACCACAGGCATCACTATTACTGCCAACAGACAGTAATGGTAATGCTGGGACAATGCTGGGGTTTCGATCACTAGATGAAAAAACCAGCAAGGAACAAAGAACACAGAAAAAGAAGGCATCAGGACAAAGCTGGTCCTGTCACCACCCAGCTTCGTCCTGTTGCCTTCATTTATTGTGCCCACTGTTCCTTGCTAGTTTTTTCATCTGCAATCATGTACCAACTTGCCCAACTGTCAACATTGTTCGGTCATTGCTTATTGTTGCAGGCGGCGTCATGGTCCCGCAGTCGCTATTCGAAGTGGCTTGATGAGCACACATCCGAGAAGGAGCGGCTAGTCCTAGTGCGGTGAGTTCGCCTGCTTACAGAGGAGGGTGTTTTCAAGTGCCGATAATCGGTAGCAGCATCTGTGTTGATGTTTGTGAAACCAGGAATGTGCATTCAACTAGCCCCATACATGCTGTGACGCTTTATGATGCATCTTCGATCCCAGCTGTGTGGTAAAAATGCACAAGCACTTGGTTACTTATGCTCCCTGAGAAGTATATGCACTTCTAGTTTTATTTTGTGCACGACGAATAATTTTTAAAAGGCTACCGATGCCGATTTTCGAAGCTGTTTACTCTGACTGACAACTCTCCTAAATACAGAGACGGCTCTGAGCAAGTGTGAAGCTCAGCAAATGCTGATAAGATATTTTGTTTTCACATTCAAATGGCACTGCAACACTTTTTGAACATGGCCAGAAAGCACTGCTGATCGGTAGTCGAGCCTCCTGAGAACATGTGAGCCAAGCATTATAGCGCAGCACGCAGCCTGGGATTTGAAATTAATTTTCAAATTCAGCAAGAAATCACCCACTCTTCTCTCGACAAATGATGCCATGTATCCAAAATGAGCATATTTTAAACCCAAAAACTCCACGGCCATTGGCTGATTTGAGCATCGTGAGCAGCTTAGTTATCGGGGCTGCCGCGACTTGCCCGTGCGTGTGCTTGCATTCACACTTAAAGTTAGCTGTGCATTTGAAGAAAAAAAAAAGAAAGTGTTCAAGGCCAGGACATGCGCCGACGAACGGACGTAGCTTCTTGCCCCCTTATCATACCCCCCAGGGTAGCTTTCAGCGCGCTCCCCGGTATAATAAGGAGAGAGAAACAGCTTAAAGCGTGGGACAAATTCCTGTAACTCCGCTCGTACTTGACAGCTTCTAAAAATTTTGTGGCAGTCGATTCGTGAGGCAATAAACTTCTTTAATGAAGTGAATCGATGATTACTTGCAAAAGTGTTGCGGGGCCCCTTTAAAGTTGATTTTAGCATGGTGCACCTACTGACATCGACTCTATTGTGACGTGAGGCTACAGTACCAATTCTGGTGACTTTACGCACCAGTATGGCTAGTTGTGATGATGTCAGGTACCAAAACAATGAAAACTGGTGCTTGTGCCTCTCTAAAGACATTCAAAATGCCCGCTTGTGCGTCACCAACGGAGCCACGAGTGGAGCGGCCCTGTAAACGTCACGATATCTTGTGCAAGCATGTGATGAGAAGCTCATACTGTCTCGTGACATTGGGGTACACTAGGAACCGAAACTAGCTTTTAAAACACATTGCAGTTAGTTGTTTGGGGTGCACTCACACTTACTACAGTATAGACCGCTTATAACGTAAGTCGCCGGAGTCGCGAATATCCGCACTATAAGCGGTACCGCACTATAACCAAAACAACCTTCTTCAAAGGCTGCACTTGCGCAAAACGTGTTGAGCATGTAGCCTCGCGTGTCCGATAATCGACATATGCGATTTGGGGCGCTTACAACCACTTAAATCTCCGAATGTTCAAAAATTAACCGCCAAAGACGTACCCGCATTGCCAACGAAATGAACACGGGGAAAAAAAGTAAACAAAACAAAGTGCCATCGCGGAAATTCGCCGACTACGTTTCAGGCCACCTCGAGGTATGCGCGTTACACAGAAACCATGTCGAAACGCGACCGAAATTTCACGTGCTGAGCGCGGTACCGATCGTTCGATTTCACGGGCGCGCACGCGATGTCCAAGACATTGCAATCGAATCCGGAACCACCATTCGAGAGTTGCTTGTGCCAACCATGCCTTCGTTTTCATTAACGATACGATTCCCTTCCCTTCAAGTGCAGCCATCGCAAAAAGTTTCGTTGATTCCGCCCCAAACCGCAACTTTTATCGCCCGCGACCGCTACCGAAAAGCAACCAACGCTGATTAGGCCTAGCCTGCGGTTCGGCATGTTGTCGCGGGAAGTTTGACCAAGACAACATGAAGGTCGGACGTCGAAAAGATCGCACTCAAGCACTAACCCAAGAACAGCGCGCGTGATATGAAGTTAGTGTTAGCGGCCGGGAGATCAACGGCGACAAAAGCTCGCCAAGCTCGTTTAAGTCCGCGCACTGGCAGAAAAGGCGAAAGCTCGCGTCATGAAGCCGCATAACTTTTCAATTTGCGGACGAGGTACCAAACGCGATATCTCTAGCAAGTGTGATAACGACGACGCTTTTCCCGACAGGAAAAGCGCACTTGGTGAGGACGCGATCGTACGTTCCACGCGGAACGCGCTTGACGCGCTGCCGGCAAGCGGCCGCGGCGGCCGCGGGGCCTTGCCGCCGCCGGTGCAAAGGCTACTCCGTCGCCTAGGCAACCACCATCCTTCCCCACTCGGCGAGTCCGCACAGCGCTGCCGCGGTCTTTTTCCTCCTTCCGCCCCTCGTTCGTTCACTGTGCGTGCCCTCGCCCTTCGTAACGACCTCGTCGCTCCCTCCCCAGCGGCGTACCTCCTTTGAGAACCGCCCTCGCTACCGCGTTTGTCAGAAATATTTTCCTGCAACCGCATTATAAACGGTATTTCGTCTTGGGGGACTGCACAATAAGCGGTATGCGTATACATGCGGTTCTATGGGAGGGTAAACGGGAGTCGAAAAAGACCGCATTATAACCGGTCCTGCACTATATGCGGTTACGTTATAAGTGGTCTGCACTGTAGTACATTTTCTAGGCTCTTGAGGTCTTGGCCGTTCATTTGACACAATAAACACCTGAAAATTTTCGTGTTGGTACCCCTTTATGCTGATGGCAACGTATTGTATACTGCATCATGAACAATGAAGCCACATAGGTCTTGAAATGCAATGACTAGTGTTGACTGTCATTTGCTGAAGCCCTTGCATGTTTTTGTTTCTGTCATACTCCATTTGTAGAGACATCATTGAACTTCATTGAACATGGGCAGTCATATGTAAATCTGCCTTGTGTTGCAGTGGTGCAATGGAGTCATACGTCCAGACCGTGCGCCAACGGCAGGGCAAGGAGTTTGCGCCGGTCTACCCCATCATGAAGGAAATCCTCGAGAAGGCCATGGCCCAGGAGAGGGCCTGATACCGCTTCGTTCCCACTGGGACTGACTCTTAGATTGAATCCTCGTGAAGGTGTTGTACAGCTCAGATCCGTTCAGGGGAACTTGTGCTTTGTTAGCAAAATAAAGGTGTTATCGATACTGTTTCTTGTAGCAGGGAAACTCCCAGCAGTTAATGTATTTATGGGGTGGGCAAGCACTGTTTGTGGTTGAAGGAAATTTGAAAGGGAAATTTTAGAATAGAAGAGAAATAGAGAAATTGTACTGGGGTAGGTGGTACTCGAAGTACATGGTAACCGAGAGGCAGTGCTACCTTTGCTTAGTTTTAATTAACCGAATTCTTATGTTTTGGTGCTTGTGTGTGTGTGTGTTTCAGTGACTGTCCCTGTACATAGTACAGTAGAACCCCGCTGATACGTTTTTGAAGGGACCGTAGGAAATAAACGTAAGAGACGGGAAACGTAAGAGCCGAAAAACAGGAAAAACGGCAAAATATTTAGTGGTACAGAATTTTATTTCAATTTTTACGAGCAGCACGAAAATTGGCGCGCTCAGCCGCGATCTAGTCGATGGATAGAAACGCGGAGCTTAGGACGGCCTTATCCACAGAAATGTAATCAACGTATGTGATTTTTTAACACCAACAGCTGTAGGCATGAAAGAACTAAGCACACGCAATCACGACCGGCGCGGCGAGTCCGACCGCGAACCGCACGCACGACCATGCGAGCTCCAACCAGCTCGAACTCCTCCCGTTCTCCGACAAATAACGATGATGATGAGTCTACGCCAACGCGATAGCAGAAGTGAATGCCAATCTCGAAGGCCTTGCTTTCGCAAGCAATTACGTCATACACGCCATGTTTGTGCAATGCAAATCTCGGAGGCTATGCTTTTGTCAATAGTAAATGCCAATCTCGAAGGCCTTGCTTTCGCGAGCAGTTACGTCATAGACGCCATCTTTGCAATTTGAATCTCGAAGGCCATGCTTTGTTTGCATCAATTGAAAGATTCTGTTGCTTGCGCCTCTCATGCGGCTAATATTACGGTGAAACGAGGCCAAGCTGCGTGAAAATGCACCATGGCCGCTCTCTTTGGTAGTCACTCGGTCGGCTCCGGGCGCACTTCGCGACGTATCATACGGGAACGGTCCGACAGTTACGACGTAACAGCGGGGTTCCCAATACATTGTATCCTATGGGAGCTATGCCGGGACCGGCGGAAAACGACGTAACAGCCGGGAAAACGCAGCAGTGAGGAACGTAACAGCGGGGTTCTACTGTATTGTGATTATGTACTTCACCAACTGTGTGTATAGAAAAAGGAATCAGATGATCATGGGAGTAAGTATTTTTACTGTTAGAGATGAGTGGTAGGTGCGAATTTTCTAAGAACTGCTAAATGAATAAAAAAGACATTCCAGGCAGTACCGTGGCAGATATACGATTTCTTTTCACAGTAACGCTTGAATTTGAGGGTGCAGCTGTAATTTGGTGTTTGCTTTTAAGAAGAATGCTAGAGTAGAACCCTGCTGATGCATTTTTCACGGCAGAAATAAAATGTAAGAGCCAGGAAACGTAGGAGCCAAGAAACGAAAAAAGAAGAGAAATTAGAGAAGTGATGAGAAGGACACAATTTTATTTCAAACCATTCGCTTTAAGAAATCGTGCAGCGTTGCCTGGTGCATTTTTCATGCCCGATCAGTACAAAGGGTCTCCCAAGCACTTGCAGTGTCATGTGGCTTTCGGCGGTGTCACTGTGCGCAAATCTCCACAACAAATCTAGCGCTGTTATGGCCGGTGAAGCTGTTGGCTCCGCAAACAGGATGACTCCGGGCAACGAAAACTAATCCGTGCTTTCGTTGAATGCATCAAAACCAATTTTTAGTGCCCCAATGCGTCATAGATGCTGTGTTTAAAATACAGATCTTGGAAGTCATGTATCTGGTAGCGAGACTTAAAAATGCATTATAGGACGTCACCCTCACTGCTTCTGACGGTCAATTTGATCATCAAACCATCAAGCGGACCAAATCAAGTGGCGTGAAAAGTCAACATGTCCACCCTGACTGTCTCAGAGGGCTGGTTCGCAACGGGCCCGTGCCCACCCCAAAATATTTTTTGCTATGGCATACACAGCCCAAAATGACACTTGACCACATCTGCCTGCCCCGGCCCCCACTTCAAATCAAGGAGGTGCCCTGCCCGAAAAAAATTTCTGCCTACGCCCCTGGTCTCTCATAACAGTGATTCCACTCCTGCGCCAACTGCGCCAAAGTGCGCCAAATTGTATTTACTGCGCCAACCTGATAATATCGACGAAAATTGCGCCAAACTGCGCCAAAGTCTCGGGTTTGGGGGCGTCTATCACCGGCAATCGCACGGCCGGCGCGTCATAACATGTGCAGCATGATCTTGGGGCTGCCAAAGTCGCAACCATGGACCAAGAATTATTCTGCTGAATAAATAGCGCTCGCGCGTGCGTCCCGAATAAGCCACGATGCCATGCACGGTGCCGACGCAGCTTCTGTTCTGCAAGGCGGCTCGACAGCAAAATGCGCTGTCCGCAGAGGCTCGTGACGTCTAGGCCTCTCGGTAGCGAGAAAGTGCGACGGCGATTCATCGGTGGACGTCGTTTGTTCTAGAAACGCTGCTGATAGCTCGTTTCAAGCGTTGCACGGCACGTAAGGAAAGCAATGTTCAGTAATAACTACATGTGTGCTGCTAAAATGTCTGTCACTTCTGTTTCCCGACAACGCGGAATGAGATCTGGGATCGCTAGCAGTATATATAAGGAACAATATCGAGTTTTCCTTGCTTCGCGTTTATGGAAGAGCACGCGAACGGTGGAAACGCGTTCACACTTTTCCTGAGATATACATTATCTTTGTTCTAACAGCGCTCACTAGACGACGACGAAGTAAAAGAAGGCACAGGACAGGCGCTGTGCCTTCTCGCTCAAGCTTCCATTCTTATGCAGTATATACTTTATCCATGGATCTTCATTCGGAAGAGCTTTTTCGTAATTGCTTATACCAGCACGTCCGAGTTTAATCACTCTGCGGTAAATACCCCCTAAAAGGCCCTCCCTTTTGAGCTCACGTGCTAGAGTTCCAATTCGAATTTTTTGCTTGCTTTTTAAAAAATGTCATCTTATTAATAAAAGCATATATCCTGGTCGGAGCAGCTGCAAATACGCAGCTGTCAGTAGCGGGCCCGTCGCTGACGGCCCACAGTGAAGCGGCTACCCCATGTTACACGTCCGCCCCTCGCTTTCGGGGGTCAATAGCTGACGGGTAAAAAACTCAGTTTCGCTTAAGGGCGAAGCAATGAATGCGATACCAACAAATTGTATTGTTAAACGAAGTAAGGCTAGCAGCTAACTCTTTTGGATTCGATCTCGCGTAACTCAACAAAACACTGGTTTAAGGGAATATGGCCGCTCCAGGAACCGAAGCGTTTTCTTGCTCTGAGTTCTCTGAACACGAAGTAAGCGTTGAGAGCACAGCAAGTTTACGAGCCGTCTCCTGATGCCTCGAGATGGCGCGCGCGCAAGCGACTGCGCCCTTCGAACGATGCGGTCCCCTCCCCCCCCTCGCTCCCCTGGCGTCCTTTCATGCTCCTTACGAAAGACGGGCGGGGGTCGTTTCCTCTCTGTTTGATGAGCAATCGACGGCAGGCCCGCATGCGGGAAGATCTTATCTCATGCGCTGTCCGTGCGACGGAGACAGACGGCCGGCTAGCCTAATCTCCGCTTCAGCCGCGTTCGTCGCCAGCGCTCGTGAGCTTTTACCCGCGGCTAGAATGCGCGTGGTGATGTTATTAATTTGGTTTTTATACAGAAAATTACGGCAATGGCGACGGCAAAAATCCGCGGAGAGCGTCCATATAATTGTTATCACAATAAACATTTTAAAAAAGTTGAGTAGCCATTTCACTCTGTGAAGTGGATGATAAGCGAAGCTGTTTCGCGCATGGCAAGGAGGTGACATGGTGGAGGACAGTTTGGTATGTAAGGTCAGGTTGTTAACGTTCAATACGCAATATTAATGCGAAAGCATCAGATGCTTTATCAAACACGAAAATTGACCGTCGGCGGCGTCAATCGATTGATGCAAAAAATAATCATCTGATGGCGTCATCATCACGTCATAGATCGTCAAAACTTGTGACGTCATCATGGCGTAATATATCGTGATGTCACGTGATGACACCATCACGACATCGTCGCTTTACACTGCTTCCGTAATCGGTGCGCCGATCATTGAGCTAGCGCAAAACCAGGTGAGGTGCGGATAGCTTGCAGAGAAGGAGGGGCAGAATCAACCCGTCGATCGAGAAGAAAAAGAACCTGGCTTTCGCCTTGGAGTTTTCCTTAGGGGAATGCATTAGGGACAGTGTGGCTCTTTGGCATTGAGGCACTGCTGTACATCACGGCGTTTGTCTACAATGTCTGCTGATAACCACATAGATGTATTTAGAGGGTTATTTCATAAAGTGCAATTTTATTGATCTGGTATTCTGTTTATTTGCTAGTGTCGAAAATAATCGCCGAAGAGGTTAATTCAGAACAATCAACTGCATGAGCCGTTATTTTTTCATTAGCGCATGAAGTATGGAGTTCTCCTGAGATGATTTTTTCCACGAGATTTGCAATAAATCGAAATATTTTTAGCCTTCATAAGAGCCCCATAGTAATATTCCGGTGCTTGAATGTTATTGCAATATGCTTCTGTAGTGCACTCCAGGATGTAAAATTCGCTGCTCCAGAGTGCTCCAGATGCAAAATTATCTGCTCCAAAGTGCTCCAAGATGAAAATTTTGCTGCTCCAAAAATTGCTCCAAATCAGAAGTCCTCGGTAGCATCACTGCTCATAATCATATTGTGGTTCTGGAACGTAAAACCCCAACAATTATTATTAAGTGCACTTTGAGGGAGTGCACTTCGCCGCTAGTGTCATTCGCACGCTGTACACGGAACGCTTATACCTGGCGACAACTTTCAGTGGCAGCACAGCCAAAGCTACGTGGGCGGAGCTTCTGCACATGTGTTACTGCGCCAAATAGTCCGTTTGCAGGCGATTGTTTACAGGCACAGGAAAATGTGAAATCGACGCCAGATAGCCCGAACACTATAAATAGCAAAAAATGAAAATCCTTCACGGGATAAGCTTTCGCAATGCTGTAAGTCTTGATCGTAATGCCTATTTTTTTTCTTTTTATGTTTCCCTTTATGCTACACAGTCTACAAAAGTTGCCATTCTTGGACTTCATACGCAGCAGCATAGTAAAAAGTGAGTGCTTCGGTTCCGTAGCCTTGGCTGTGCTGCCACGGAAAGTTGTTGCAAGTGTGTTCACCAAACTCACTTCACTTCGACGGAGTGTCTAGCCTTGGTAGCAGTGGCTCGAGAAAAAGTAAGTTATTATCTCAAGCTGATTCCGTAATATTTTTTAAACTATCATTTTCATTATTAGGAATATTGTTATGCATTAAAACATGCTATATCACCAGTGGCATAAATCCAGTTAAATCACAAGGGGGGACACACATCTTGCCATGGCGGCCATTTTGTTTTTATTTCTATTTATATAAATATTGAAATCGTGCTTTGAAATAAAATTTTAAAAAACGAGCATGGGTTCCCAGCTCATGTATTTGCATTTTTCTATTGAGTCTTCTACGAAAGCGGTCAAGCGGCAGTTGCGATTTCAATAGTGACACGGCAGCGCTTTTCCGTGTCGGCTCTCTTTTCGTGCATTCGTGTTTATTCCCACGCTGTTAAAATTTTCTTCACGATGAACTACCAACTCGGCCAGACACTCACGTTAAGTCTCACATAGCTGAAGGGTACTCAGGCCTATACACACTACAAAGTAAACAGGCATTAACAAAAAAGTTGATCGCACTATGCTTAACTCTCAAGCAATTCAAATATATGGCATTTGAAAGATAAATCTCAACGGGGGACAAAGCAAGGGGTGTCCCCCCCTAGCATGGACACATGGGGGTTGCCCTGAACCCCCTGTGATTTACGCCAGTGTATACCATAATGAACTACCTTGCTATTTTCGCTCTCGGGCGGTTTACAGCGATGGCTGCCAAGGCATGCCCAGCACGCGGCGTGCAATGGCCGTATGTGCCGTGTTTGTACCCAAAGTTTATTTTAAGGGCAGCTAATAGCCCACACTGTTACTTAACAAATATTGCCTGAAATAACAAATATCTCTTGTGCTACTTAAGTACTCATCGTAATTACCATAATTTCCAAAGTACGCCTCCCTTTCTCGTGTAGCAGCGTGACGCCAAAGTGACATTCTGGGGGCATAAGTACACTCACTCAAAATGACAAATTTGTCCGTGTGACCTGGGTATTAAATTTCCTTCCCAGTCCTTCATGCAGTGTTCTTGTGTTCATAACACAACGTGCAGTCATATTTCTAAATAATTGAACGAGGAATGCCACTGGAGCCAATGTTTCGACAAGGGGACTTGCCTTCATCAGGGGAGCAAGTGCCTTCCTTAGCAGGGTGTTGTTGTACACTTTGCTCACTCTCCCTCAACCTCGAAAGGGGAGGAGGAGAAGAGGAAGCATGTGCACAATGGAGGAAAACAAAAGAAAGGAGAGAAAGGGGCTACTGAGATAGAGAGGTTGTTCTACAAACAGAGGTTCTGTGTCGTTTAGTAAGGCAGGACCACAAAATAGCGTCGTTCTTGTGTAGCGATCGGTGTAGTTCCAAATCCTGCGCTAAATACAGCTCCACTACAGTGAAATCTGAGGAAGCGCGTAGCACGGGCACCCAGCGATTCCCGTTCGTAAGTTCCCAATGCTTCGTTTACCAAACCGTTGATGACGTAAATGTTTGAGGTAAGCATGTCGGAATTCCCCGGCACGAGTAGAATCTTAGGGAGATTCGCAAACTGAATGTACGACATGCGCACTACTTTGTGCCGCGCTTTACCGACTTCCTGATTGTTACAGCAGTTGAGATACGTGTCGTCTGCAGCGAGGTCCGTCAGGTTTTTCCCCCTTCCGATGTAGCGCCGGAGAAGCGCCGTGGGGGGAGCAGTCGTGCGCTCAGCGAGGCGGTGACACCCTCTCTTGCGCGGTGCGGAAGTCGGCCGCATGTTTCTGAAGAGTTTTTAGCGATTTTAAGTTAATTATTGCGATTGCTCCTTGATTATTTCTGTTAATTATATTACTTTAAACCTCGGTCGTTTATTGTAACCCGGTTTTGAGCATTGATAGCATTGTTTTAAGCATGTATTGACCACTTGATTTTGAGCGTGATCACGCCACATGACGGAGACATGCCGGGCCCCTAAATTGCTACGCACTTAGAAGTCAGCTTAGCCGCAAGGGCGAGTCAATGAATGAGATAGCATTAAATTGGAATGTGATCCGAAGTAAGTCTAGTAGCCAACTCCCTTAGAATCTGGCCTCGCGTAACTCAACGAAACGCCGGTGTAAGGAAGCGCGGCCGCTGCAGCGAGCGAAGCGACCTTCATGCTATCACTTCATCGCAAACAGAGTGATGAGAGCAGCACGTATGAGCCTTCTCGCAGCACGTATGAGCCTTCTGCTGATCCCTGTCAAGATAGTGCGCTCGACCGCGCCAGTCCGAGCAAAGTGCGGAGAGTACCTGCCGGAGCCATGCAGACCCCCTCCGGGACCCCCCACCCTCCATGGACCTCTCGCACGACGAAAGACGGCTGGCGCGTTTCCTCTCCACCTGAGCCGCGCACATCGGCTACCCTCGCACGCTTTTCCTCGCACATAGAACATAGGACGCATGGGGCGATGTTATCGATTTGGACTTTATGCGGAACCTCACGGCGGCGCCGACGGCGATGGCATAAATGCGCCGGCAGCAGCCATATAATTGCTATCGCAATAAATATAAAAAGGAAAAAGAAGGGAGGTACTGCAGGGTGTACGTCTGTTTTGGGAGGTATTGCGCCGATTCATGATTCCCCTGGCCCTGGGGTTGTAGAAAATATTGCCGTTGTACTTTTCCAAGAAATACATCACAGGGTGGGCAGCGGCTGAATGACGATTTCATGGTGAGAACGGTTAAAAACCATTATAGAAAAGACTTAATGGGACGCTAAAGGCAAGTATGAAGTCTGCGTGTACCATAGGCGGAGAGTTTTCATTTTACCGGAGGGGGCGGGGGCCCGACTTGCTCTTCCACATTTCTCTCTCTCTCTCTCTCTATATATATATATGTATATATATATATATATATATATAGAGAGAGAGAGAGAGAGGGGGGGGGGGAGAGGAGTCCAACCTCCAAATTAAAGAATTTAATGTAACTTTAGTCTCTTAGGTGCCCGCGATATAATAATGATCTGTAAGTGGAAGACCCTAGATTTATTTTTCAATTTACAAAAAGACATCGATCCACCTCGTAACTCTTGGCTCGAAGCGAAAAAGGTCGCGTAGGCGACCTTTTTCGTTGACTCGTTGACTGCGTCGCGTAAAATCGATTCACGCAATGCGTGGGGTTAGGCTTTACTTAGTTAAAACATGCGCCACACAGGAGACAGTAGGCTAACGCTATCACGGGAAGCTTTAATTATATGCCAGTGAGTTCAATTCAAGATGGCCGAAAGTAATTCTGAGATATTAGCAAATACCATTTGCTACCACTACACCTTGTGCGAAGCTGCGATTATGAATCTGGAGGAGTAATGGAGTTGCTCATTGGTTGCCGAACTTTTAGTAAAACCCTTTACTGATAAAACTGCGTACAATCTTTTCTCGGCACTTTCATAAGCAGGCATGTCGAAGGGTACCAATATGTAGGCAACCAAGAAATTACCCGTTTTTTTATTGGCGAGTAAGTTTGTGCGAAAGCATTCACTGACTGACTGTGTCGGGATTGCTTTGTATTCTCAGTATCATTTTTGTGTTCTCAAAACCATTCACTACGGGGTTCAAGACAATTAGGGCGCAGCTCTTAGGCGTCCGTTCCTGCGTTAAGCGGCATCGGCGTCGGCGGCGTAACCGATAGCGCGAACGAGGACGAAAAAGAGCGAATGCGGAGTCTGTCGATATCACGAGATACTGGCCTCTAACCTCGCTTTCTTCCTCTCAGGGTGTCTACCGAGTTGACATTTCTAAATTCCCTGAGTTTTCCAGGTTTTCCCTGAGTGTTTTTGCTGAAATTCCCTGAGTGAAACAGAACTTTGTTTTATGTCAAGATGGGTAGATACCATATCGCTCGGTGATGTCACTCTCTAATACGCATTTTAGAAAATTAAAACGACTTAATCCCATTTGAATAGTACATAGAACAGATAAACCTCAATATAGCGAAGTTGGTAAAAGCGGCAACTCACTTCGTTATATCGAAACTTCGTTAAACTGAAATTCGACCTTTCATGCAAGGCATAGTTACTGAAGGATTAATCTTAAACTGAAAATGCCACAAGAATGCTCGACTAATATGGCAACATGAAAAAACTTTTTTTTTAATTTTTTGCGTGAAAAAACAATTTTGTTGAGCCTGAGATGCAGCAATCACAGTTAGATGCCTTGCCAGAATGTCACATGTAAAGACGAAACAAATGCGGGTTTAATGCACTGTGGAATTGCACTTTTTCTGCTGCTGCGGGTTGTTGTCAAATACTCGCGCGTTGCCCAGAGCAATGCAACGCCTTTGCTATCATGTTGCCCAACCGAACCATTTGCTCTCCACGAACGCACAACATCGAAAACCATCCCACGTTAGAAAAAAAGAGTCACAGTTTCACTGCGAGAGTAAAATAGTAAATCCGATAGCAACAAAGAGGAATTTTATATGAATACAGGCTAGCAGCTCGCTCCTTCAGGAAACGCAGCCGCTGCACTAAGAGAAGTGCCCTATCTATGATCTATGGCTCAGGGGCGGATTCAGGTACATGAGGGGGGGGGGGGAGCACAGAGGCTGAAGCCAACGCTCAGCAGTGCATTTTGGTGGGTCACGCATATTTACAACAGCCCAGAGGGGATTATGGCGGTGCCTAAGAAGCCTTCGTTGGAAATGTGCATAGGGAAGCAGGAAAGGGTAGAGCAATGAGAGGTAGAGCGCAGGGACAAGATTCTCTTTACCCCTTTTGGACAGTGGCAGGCAAAGCAACTTGACAAAGGGGGCAAACTCGACAAGCAAGCCTGACAAAGGAGGTGCCATGGACGACAGGCATCGAAGGGAGGGGGCGGGGGCTGGCTTAGGGGGGGGGGCGATCGCCGCTACCGCCCCCCCCCCCCGGGATCTGCCACTGCTATGGCTTCAACGGAAGTTTTGCAATTAGAGCACAACACCTACAAAGGTATGAGCCGTCTGCTGATCCCCACTAAAGATACCGCGGCGCACGCGACCACGCCCGCTGGTACAAAGTACGCGCTTCCTGTCGGACTCACGCAGCCACCTCCCCCCCCCCCCCACCTTCCCAATGCACCGGCTCCTATCTCCATGTGCTCATCGCGCGAATGAGGCGGTCGGCTCGTTTCATCTCTGCTTAAGCCCCGTTCGTCGGCAGCGCTCGCGCACTTTCACTCGCACATGGAGCATACGACGCGCGGGGTGATGTAATCGCGATTTGGACTTGATAAGGAAGATCATGGCGAAGGCAAAAAATTCGCGTCGGAGTGTCTATATAATTGCTATCGCAAAAAAAACCAATATAGTTGCGGGCTAAGATCGCATGAAAGCACAACAGCAGCCTGAATTACGGCACATCCAATTATGGTGGAAACGTTACTGTTTTCCGACATCGCGCGCCGAATCGAGCATGTGGGACCCGTGCCGGTGTCGCGAATTTCGGTGGCCGCTATGCCATGGCTCTGAAAAGTTTTGTAATTCGGCTTTGTAGCAAACACCCACGTGGTGTGGCTGGTAATTGCGAGCTGCAGCCCCCAAAAATTTCAGTCGACTGCCTAAAACTTGTTTCAGCAGTGCCCTCATCGGGAAAAAAAAAAGAAAAAGCTTTCACTTGCTGTGAATGGGCCCGTTAGTTACGCTAGCCCTCGCCTGGAAATTTATTATATTCTTCACGGAGTCCTAAATAGCATCTTTGAAGCTCGGGATCAGAGCGAGTGAGCTCTCCGATAACAGCCAACAAGCGTCTTTTTTCTCGCCGATCGGGATGGCTTGCCAGATACGAGCCTTGTCGAAGACATCCGCTTCCTGCACGATCGCGATCGCTTGCAAGATAACTCAAGCTCGTTACATCTACTGCTACCGCTTCTACAACTAATCATGCTTGTTACTTGACACGCGGCGATAACAAAAACACCATATCGGGCGCTAACGCACAGCACACGCGAGAAAGATTACAGAACTACACCGCGTACTCACAGAATACCCTGACAACATTGCGCGATACGATGTGTTGTGGTTCGCGGTTCCCGCATGCCACGCATTAGCCGGATTCTCTCCCACTTCACCGCTCCGAAGGCGATGACAGCATCGAGGTGCGCCACTTCCCCGCAGCCGCAGCGGCCGTTTGATTTGAAAAATGCGTTCACAAAATACCGAGCAAGCGCTACCGCGACTTTCGTCGCCTTTCAATAAAGTTACTGTGGATTTTCCCTGATGGGAGCACAATTTCCCTGTTTTCCCTGAGAATTTTCAGACTACCCAAAATCCCTGAGAATTCCCGGTTTTCCCGGTCGGTAGACACCCTGCCTCTGTCGCGCGCGCTGGCCCCTCGGTCGGAGCTCGTGCGCATGCAGGGCTGGCACGTGCACTGCGGCGGGCTTCGCTTGTCGTAACGGGGCTGTGGGCGTTTCACTTGGTTCGCGACAGCTGCAATGCACAGAGTGTACAGCGTGCGTAGCACTCGAGCGCTGGCAGTTTCTGTGGCTATGTAACGAATGTTACATTGCTACAACTGCGGATAGTCAAAACTTCAAACACAGCTGGCGTTGCCCGAACACGAGGCTGCGCTCAGAGAATTAGGCAGTATCGTAATCGCCGGTGAATTTTTTAATTTGTCATAGCTTAAGTCGTCGCTTCAGTTGTTCATCAGCACAACATAATCTGCACGTAAAAATCCGTTTGAGGGCCACTTTACCATTGAATGTTTGACTTGTCACTGGCCCATGTGCCGAACTTTAAGAGCTGAAATGAAAAAGAAGCGGGCATAAACAGCCTCCTGTGAAATAGCTGCCAGACAGGACGACCTGGAGACATAAGCCAAGCTCTTAAAGAATACCCTGGGGAGGCGCCAGGGGGGGCTCCGCCTCCCCATGAGGCAGTCCGGGGGGGCCCCAGCCCCCCAGCCCCCCCGTACTCTCCGCCTATGGCGTGTACATTTGAAATACCACAACAGTGCTTGTTTTGTGCCAAGGAAATCCTTAGTTTTAAAGAAAATCACGTTTTAGTGGTCCGCATATCGCTAACGCAATTCAAGCTGCCCGCATCTTGAGGACTTGTGACGTAGCATTCGCCAAACCCGCCTTTAGTTTTGTGCTATGCCAGCGCTTTCCGTTGTCTGGCAACGTTGCGCCTGCACCGGAAACGCGCCTCAGAATACTTCCTAATGCGTTAGTTTCAGTTTACTCCATGGCCACTGCTGCGTGCATTTTATTGCGACGTTTTGTGCAGATATAATAATTAACTTCAACGAAGCGCTGTGTTTTTCTGTGTAGTGTCACGAAGCTCCATCCCGACACAACACAGAAATGTAGTGTCAGTGCCGGGTATGACATTGACACTACATACACAGTCAGGGCCGGGTATGGCCACCCCATGCTTGCGTCTTTCTTTGTTCTGGTGCCGTTCGGTGAGCGTCTATTTGTGCTGCTGGTTCGCCGCGGTGTCGTAATGCGACATGATTGACACATGTATACAGTGAAAGTGGGCGCGGAGCCTTTACATGTGATCCACGTCGGACCACAATGATGTTCATGCACCTTAAGGAGTCGTGTGGAAGGCGCCTGACAACTCCAATGTCTAGGATGATTGACGTAAGCAGGCTTGATAAGGGTATATACCCATTCTCTTTGATGCAGTTTTACTTAAAAAAAAAAACAAATAAACCTGGAAACCGTTTCTTAATTATTCCATTTCTCTGACATGCTCATGCAGCATCCGAAGACTGACGGAACGCTGCAGGAAAGCAATGCTTTGAAGGGGGCACTAACTACAAATATGTTGCACCAACTCGCCCAAGCCACCACTCTAGCGAATCAAAAAGGTCGTTCAAGAAACGTGCTTAGTGAAGAAGAGGAGCTTGGCCGACTTGGTTTTGGTTCATGACGGCGTATAACAAAGCGTGAACATTTAATATGCTGTAGAAGAATTGAAAACTGGGCCAGTTGGTGACAGTTCGTGAACATATTGAAAACACAGCTCAACCACGACGCGGACCAAGAGAGAAGAGGGACAAATCACAGCGCTGGACAAGTTCAAACAAGTGCGCCGCGACACTCGCGGTCAAAATCCACGCTAGGTCTAATCTAGCCCGGTTCAAAGAAAAGCTGTCTCGAACCGAGGAAAAAAATACTGTCATGCGATGTTCCAAGAACCCCACGTTTGGCGCCAAATGTGGGGTCTCTCGCGTTCGAGGAACAAAGGACGCAGTGTAGTGCCGTAGTGCTAACCAACAACAAGGCATTTATTTGCGCACCTTTTAGATAGCAAGCCCACTAGCCGAATTATACAAATGATAGAATGCCAGTGAAACACAATGCAGAATCGACGATGTTCAACTTGTCATGCCAGGACAACGAGCGAGCAGTGTTTGCCCCTGCCGGAAACCGACTCCTATGTTGCGCGGTGTTCGTGTGGTTCTATCTATTTCTCTGTTTTTTTGCGCTAAAGTCTACTATGATTCCTGTCTTTCGCGGGTCTAGCCTCACCAACGAAGGCGCTTTCGGGAAAACTGGAAGGTGTCCGCGGGAATGTCTCAGCGGAGCTCCTCATCGCGCGCGACCCGCTCCCAAGTCCAACCCAAGAGAAAAGGAGTCGTATCCTCCTGGCCCCGCGTTTCCTTGTCGACAGGTGGCGCCACCGCGGGAACGCTCGCGCCATCTCGTCTTGGGCCTTGTCTCGCTTATCAATTTACATATTCCCTTTGCTGCTAACGCTATTCGATTAAGAGACAGCAGCAACAGGAACGTCAACAACGGACAATGATATTTTTAAAAACTTGATTTATTCAGCATTTGATGATCATATTTGAATGAGTACATGCACTGCTATTTTTTTTTTTCACATACGGTCAGTCATTCCTGGCTCATTTTCGGCAGCCATTAAGTGCCTGGCATCACTAAACCGTCACGGACAACACCTTCATTCGCATACACATATAAAGATGTACTGCTTAACTTGTAAAGGCACAAACTGCACTCATAGCATTGTCTAAAGCATGCAAAAAGCAGCATTCATATATTTATTTCGCGGTCTCTCCTAAAGCGCACATGAGCAATAAATAAATTCTTTTTTAAGTGCGAATGCACTTTATAAGCGACCCTGAATCCGCCGTCCCATAGCAACGGCGCGAGGAGCGGAGAGGAGCGTCTGTAGCAACAGCGCAGCGACGTCACGCCCCACGTGACTGCGCGGGCTCCGCCCTCCGCTCCGTGGCTGCGCGCGCCCCGCGCATTGCCTGTGGTGATGAAGGCCGGCGGCGAGACGCCGAACGAAAGCGTGCGAAGCGAGCCGAGCACCCCGAAGCCGATCTGGCGCGGGGACGCGCGATGCGTGAGCGAGCGCGGGCCCTCGAATTCGATCGGCCGGACGCGCGCTTCAAGCGAGACTTCCTGGACCGCAGCTTCGGATATAGCTGCGCGGTGTGCGATCGACTGTGGTTCGACAACAACCTGAGCCCCATCTCGGGCGTGCGCAACGCCGCCAACAAGTTGAACGCGTTGCGGGCTCTTTGGAACGAGTTCGGAAGACAGATCATCATCATCAGTAAAATTGCTTTGCACTTCAAAACGGCCAGACCTCCGTGGGTCGGCTGGCGCGTGCTCTCTCGCTGCCGTCTCCTTCGCTCGGCTCTGCAGTTTAGTCGCGCGCGCCCCCTCATAGCATCACCCCGTGCTTCGCACTTCCTCATACTCCCCTTCGGGGAAATGCGGGTTTTTTTATTTCTATATGAGTAGAAACTACCTTTGTCGTGTATCTGCTGACTTCATTCTGTCCTGGACGGCAATTAGCACTTTAGGTCTCAGGAAAAACCCTGTGAGACTTCTATGGATGAGTGTGGCAGGAGACGTGCATTTTAGCTTGCTTCAGGCTTGTTTTCCACGGCATAATATTCGGACAATGCTAAGGCGACAGAGGTAAACGTCTTCCGTTGTGTGTTGAAGAAAGGAACCCTGGAAGTAAGTTTATTCAGGGGACATTTGCTCAAACTCGAATGGCACATTCTATATATATTTGATATTCCTTCTGAGCAACTCTTCGCTACGTGCCGATACTTCCCAGAAGCACTTTAGATTTATTTCGTTGTATCCAGTAATTTGTTATATACGTGCTTGCTGTGTCCAGATCTGAGTGTATTGAGTTTGTTTGGCTGTAACGGTAATGTATTTGCGTTAATGACTAATCGCGATGTGTAATGTGCGAGGTAACAGTGCTCGCGCGTTATGTTCAAGTGTCTTTCTTTTGAAGCAGAGCTCACTCGGTGTGGTTAAATGCCGTGCCATGCACTAGTGTCTATTGAAGCTGCTCACGAGTTAAGCATCATCAATATTGCCAGGTGAGCTCTGTACCCGAAGTGGCTTGCCGCACAGACTAGTGTTGCTAGAACAAGGAAGCCTTCATTGCCGTTACATGTGTGCGTGAAACGAAGTGCCTTAGCTGTGTCAGCTATATTTATTTGAGCACTCTTCTAAGAAATAATAGCTTCCCCGCTTGCGGAATATGATCCTCTGTGTTTTGATCTATCCAATAGGAGTTGGAAGCATGTGTTAGATTTCGTGTTAGGTTCGTGGTGTTTTAATGAGGAAGCAGTAAATAGCGAGATCGTTCTATACTTCTAGAACATATGGTAGATGAAACAGATGACTGTGAAATAGTATTGTTGTGTGCAGCATTGTTAAATTCTTGGAGCCATTATTTATGGCTGGATGACAAAAGCGAAAATACTGATGTAACAGTGTTAGTAAGGAGTTGATCTAAAAAGCCTACGCAGGGCATAAAATGCATTTGAACTTTTTGTGCACAGTATGGTACACTTGTGGTTTGTATTGATCTTGTTTAGATTACAAGAATGCATTTTGTCTAATGTATGGTGTTATCGCGGGACTCACTTCAATGCATTGTACTGAATTTTTTTCTTGTAAAAACATTCGCTCCTGGATTGTGGTCTTAGTTAACCATATTACTCTGCTGTTTAAAAGTAGCGCGCTAAGGGCATCAGCTGATAACTCCCGAGGCGCTTCTATTTTGCTTGGGCATCTGTCGCGTGTTGCCCATATCACCATCTCCAGCCACCACGCGATCGGTATTAGCGGTGCATCGACGACAAAGAGAAAGAAAAAGGAAAGCAGCATTTGAGATGAATTCTGCATCGTAGCGCGTATCATCCCATTTTTCCCTGAATGAACTTCCAGCGGTCACGCTGCTTTGCGAGGGTTGGCACAACTTTCCGGTCTTTTCGAAACAATTATGCTTGTAAATGCTAGAGGCCTCCCTTTTAGAAACCTGCAGGTTATTTTACTTATAGTCGGATACAACTTAAGAAGCCCGGAGAGGTCCCCACCCAGATGTCCGAACTCACATGACGTGGGTTATATAGCTCAGCACCGAAGTTACTGTAGAGGATTTACTTTTCATTTACGTTAGATAAAGATGTATGATGATGTGCAAGGATTCTAAACGCATTTAAACAAGATCAAACTAAATCTGTGTTGCGTCCGCCTTCTGTTCTAACACTATTTCATTTGGTACTGAATTATACACAGTTGAGACGTTATAGCGTAGATGCCACACTTACGGCCATTCTTGGCACTTCAGATACCGGTCATCCATATTGCGTGTGAGTGGTCTCTTATGTCACTCGAACTTGGACAAAAGGGTGTGCCCTCCGTGTACACCTATGGCATCCCTCAGATTGGAAACTGGATCGGGTAGAGGCCTCAACAGGTGCATTAAATGAAATTACGCTGTTCTTTAAACTGTACTTAAAAATACACGTCCAGTTTGCATTAGCTAATGAAGTTTTCAAACTCGTACTAATAAAAGGATACTACTTTTTTCTACATTTCTTTCAGTATCTCTACGTGGAGATTTGTGTATGGCTAACCTTCCTACATCCTAAGAACACACCCTGTTCGAATGCACGTCAAAGTCAATCGCACATCGGAGTGATACTGTTGGTTACTCGGTATGGCACAATGCAAGAACTATATGGCGCAGCACTTTCAAGAGTGCCGACATTTCGTGGCTGTCGGGTAGCAACGCCAACTCGATCCTCCAACAGGCGCACTGGGTTTCAATCACGAGGTGGCATTGACTCTGCTACGCAGCAACCGCGGGGCCGGCATGACCGGAAGTGGCCGCCGCGCGAAACACCGATGGCCCGGATGACTAGACGGGTTTCTTTTGTGCGTCGCGGATGTGGTGGTGGACATCAGGGGTATTGCCAGTAGACAGGTCCGGTCGAGGTATGCTCTCACAGGGCACCTCCGGGTTGCTGCGCACAAGGTAGACGACAAGAGGACAAAGAGAGAGGATTAAATTGCCTACATTATATGGTAGACCCTAAGAACAAAAAATCACAGTTTCGCCGCAAAGGCGAAGCAATGAATGCATTAACGAATTGTTGTTACACGAAGTAAGGGTAGCAGCTAGCTGCTTCAGCATCCGATCTGGTGTAACATTACAAAACGCTGGCGTAAGAGAATGCAGACACTCCAGGGATTGAAATGGTTTTCTAGCTGTCTGTCCTTTCAACGCGAAGTAGGCGCTGAGAGCACAGCACGTATACAAGGGTACGAGCTGCCTACTGATGTCTGTCGAGATAAAGCGCGCTCGACCACGCCCTTTTGATCAAAGTTCGCAGTTTGAGCGTTGTTCGTCGGCAGGGCTCGCGTGCTTTCACGCGCACCTGGAACATAGGACGCGCAGGGCGATGTTATGGATTTGGACTTTATACGGAACGTCACGGCGACGGCGACGGCAAAAATGCCTCTGGAATGTCCATATAATCGCTATCGCGATAAACAAATGGCTGAGGTTTAGCTCTTCCAAACCTAGTTATCACGAGCGGAAGGTATGTTTGGCTTTGTTTTGCAAACACTATGCACACAGTTTCATTAAAGTTAGGTCTCTTCTTCTCTTCGGTGTTCGTGTCGCTGAATGACGGCGGAAGCTGCAGTAGCTTCGATCTTGGCATGCTTCCGCACTTGGTAAGCTTCACTAGAACCTGCTAATCTGGCGTCCCTTTAATCCGGTGTTTGAGCAGGAACTTTACCTTTGCTTGAGATTCCGCAGCTTTCCGTGTACATATATATCTACTGGATGATTTGATTCAGCCTGTCGCTTGCGCTGAAGCGCACGCACAGACGGCCAAGCCGGCGCGCTATCCATAGCAAGGCTGAGCAGTGCGCTACCAAGCGCCGGAGAAGCAGCGTTAAACCTCCGCCTAGTCACGTGGTACCGCAGCGCCGAGGCTCCGAGCGAGCGCAGCTGCGACGCCTCTCCGCAGCGGATCACGTGGCGTGACGTCACGCCTGCCACATTCGCGCGCCCGCAGCTCGCGCTTCGGCGGCTCAATGTCACTGCGATACGATGAATGACCTTGGGAGACGTAGCTTAGTAGAGCTTTCGGTCTTTAAAAAAGTAAAAAAAAAAAGATTTTCTTGCCCTCGTAAAGCTGGCTTTTTCGCATGAGAAAGATAGACCGTGGAAAGCCTGATTTACAGGCCACCGACGAGATTTAAGAACGGCCGCCGCCGTGGCGCAACTTACGAGTGCATCGTACGCGTATGAGAAGGTTGTGGGTTCGGTTACAACCAGCGGCAAGTTGTTTTTTCGTCGACTTTCTGCTTATCTCGCTTTCTGAACAAGGACACCTCAATTAAATTCCGCAAGTAACACCCCGTATGCCTTCCTTCGACTTCATTATCTCTTGGCTTCGCATGTCCGTGTATAAAATAAACAAAAAAGGCTTTGATCCGTTTCTCTTGATTCCTTCGTTTTTTGTTTTTTGTTAAAGTAAACGCAGAATGCTTAACCTATCCAGAACTTCTCCACAAATAAGGCGCTTGCTCTACGATGCAGTGAAATGCATGAGATAACATGTTAGGTGATGCACAGTGTCTTACTTCGCAGCGCTAAGATGCTTTAGCATTAACGGACATCGACACTTGGGTTGACATTCGGCTTCTCACTTCGACGTTACAGGCTTACAGCGAAATTGTTTTAAAAAGACAAACAAAGCAATAATGATCAACCATGGTCATCCTGTTTAATCCATGTACAAGGTGTCTTTTATTAGGTTATTTAGAAACCTGTTCACTTCACCTTTTAAAAGCGAGAGCGCATCTCCGTATACATTATCAGCCTATGAATGAATATTAATGGAGATTTAACATATTGGATGCTAATAGTAAGGTTATCAATGGTATATTTAAAAATATAAGTTATGGTTGCAGGAGAATGTATTTTTTGCTGTGTTACATTAATTATTGCCTGGAAAACAACTGATACCTATTTAAAAAAGTGCAATGTTTCATATTTTTTATCGTATTAACTGTTGTATAACATTTGTTAAGTTAGTATCGATGCATGTGAGCTGCTACTTCTGCGGCTTCCGAGAGGTAAAGGCCTTGGTCAGGAGGATTACGCCATCCTTTTGGCTTGCCTTGCGCGCACGAATTCGTCTTGCACGAAAAATGCTTTTAAGAACCTCACTTATAGTGTTTAGCTTCAGTTTCGCTCTCAAGTTTCAAGTTAATTGTTAGCGATATAGCGATACATAAGATGAAGAAGATACATCACTCTGCGTCTGAACTCGCGCATGCGCACTCACTCTGTCAGGTCGGGACGGAACATAGTCCTGGTCTGGACCGTGGTCAGGGAGTAGCAGTTTGTCGCAGAGTATGTGTGCCAGCGTCGTCTTTCGGATCTCCTGAAGTTGCTCTGTGAGAGAATAAAGAAAACAGCGCTGTTATGGTTGCAGCCATATTGAGCGGCTTGGTACGTTGTATATATAGTGTAAGGTATGCGACGTCTTCGACACTGGGTGCGTTGATATCTACCGCTATACACTGTGCCACGGTCACACACTCTGGAGGCTTTACAAGCGCGCATTTTATGTCTCACAATTTCCTCTACGTTGTTTTCTATCACTACGTTGTTGAAAATAGCGCAGTTAGATGTAATTAGAACATGCCTACATATGCCTCATTGACATTTTAATGATTAGGTGAGTACTTTTTATATTTTCGAAAGTCTGCCCTTAGGCATAATAATTATTGATTCAAAAATACACATACAAATTTGAGTATTTTTGAGGTGAGTACTAGTTGTTCTTCGCGTAACGACGTTCCTCCTTTTCTAAATCGTGCTGCGTGACAGCTGGGACGCCCTGTGTATGTCCATTCGATCGTTTCGAAAACTTCGAAATTTCGAATAATTAAAATTAATGTCGAAGCGAATTCGAATACTGTAATATTCGTTCGAATATTCGAAGTGCTAGAATATTCGCACATGCCTAGTATATAGCAATCACCGGCCCATCTGGTCCTTGCGGTTCCCACGACTTCTTCAAAGTATACGGCTTAAGCTTCTTTACCTTACCTATACCATCCCAACGTCTTTCTGTTCACTATTTCACTCCCTTATTCTCTGGATGTTGAGCGATGGTGTTGTGAGGTTAGCAGAGAACAGCGCCATTTTCCTCTCCGTTGTATCACCTTACGTAAACAGCCACCATCATTACTTCTACACTCTATTACAACCTAACAAAAAAAACGTGGCTGATCCCTCTGTCATAGGAATCAGCATAACACGAAAGTAAAACGTGTCTTCACAGGCGTAGTTGAGCGTTTGTTGGGCATTCTTTCGCCCCGAGGGCGATGGAATGAATGCTACAGCAACAAATTGTAATGTCACGCGAAGAACAGCAAGCAGCTCGAAACTTGCAACGCGCTGCTCAAGCAGAAAGGACGCACGAAACGAACATACACAGGATGAGCGCGAACTGTCACAGCTGTAACTTATTTTTGTGTGAGCAGCGCGCTCCTTTCGCAAAAGCGGTCGCTGCAGTGAGCGAAGTGACCTTCGTGCTCTCAACGCAAACTTGCGGTGAGAGCACAAGACGTACCCACCACCGTCATCACGAGATAAGCGCGCGCACGAGCGACCACGCCCTGTAGAGGCGCGCACTCATCGCGACACGTGGGGCGTCGACCTTTAAAGCGCGCTCTTCGAGCCCTTCGCGCCATCTCGCTATTGATAACGAAAACACGCTGATGTACCCCCGATCTCTGAGTACCGCCACCGGCAAATGGTGTATATAAATTTCTCGCCGTTAGCATGGCGAAGAAGGTGCCGCCTGTGGCCTAATAGTTTCGCGTCCTGCGCTGCGGAGCGAGGGGTCGTAAGTTCGACTCCCTGTGACGGAACTTTTTTTCTTTGCCATCTGTTAGTCTTTATATTTTACAACGTCATATCCGTGACGGAAATACGTCAGTGGAGCCGTGGTGGACCCCGGCATAAAACACTTTCGTGTTAAAAACGTGAGCTCCGCCCACAAAACCGCGGCGAGCCTGCCCTTCACCTGCGAAAGACAGTCGTGCTAGCTGGTTTTCGCCTGCTTTTTCTCGGCTGATGTAAATACTACGCACATTAAGAGTTAAGGGTTCGTCTCTGCTACCTAAAACATTACGTTTGGCTGAGCAGCGATCTCAGATCCTTGACGAAATTTATCAGGACGTTCAGTTTTGCGACCTAAAACTAGTGGCACAAACGTGTGTCTGTATGGGAAATTCAAGAAGTGATTAATGTCGCGAGAATAAGTCAGCGCTGTTGGACGAAGCAATTATGCAAATTATATGTGGGAGGGTCAGCAATGGCTTTGGGCGGAGTTGACATATTTTATTGGTTTACAAGTGAGTATAGGCACGCGATACATTTCGCACTTGGACTTTTATGGATACCCCCCTCGAGTGTCCGCACAGCTGGGAGAGGGCATCCTGCTCACCTGGTGCGAAGGATCCGGCCTGTCCCTCGTGCTCGTAGTAGAATCGATCGCCAAACTTGAGCCGACGGAACTGCTGTCCCAGTATGCAGGCGAACGTGGGACCGACCAGGCCGCCCTGGACGCTGCTCTCCGTGATGCCACCCGTGAAGAGGTCGATGTCCGTCACGTCACTGCGGGAGATTCAGATAATTATAGATAGACAGTACAGGCACAGAAATATATAGCTAGATAACAACGTGGGAAGATAGTCCGATCGATCTGTTGAAACAGGCAGCTACATGCAGCTAGTATGGGCATACGCATGCAGATGTATACACATATGGGCCGTTGTGTAGAGATGGGGGCTGCCCATTCTGTAACAAATTATGTTGTACTGTCAAAACTTTGCATCAAATTTTCATGCTCTTCTTGACGGGGCTTCAGACTCGGCTGATAGTAAGCCAAGGCTGTCTTTCTAGGCTTTCTTTTCCGGGTCTCCCGTTTGATTCGCGTCTTGTTACATCACGATAGGAAGATATTTTACGAAAATTTCTATTGAGTCATCGTATAACTGAGTCACCGTGAGTCATCATTGAGGTATCGTACATGGTAAATAAGTTTTTATCTTGTGTACAGTCAGTAATTTCACAAGTTTTCATTCAATCGAATTGCACTGGCTGAAAGAATGTATATCGGTTAACTATTGGCCACAACTACAACTTAAAAACAAGAAAGCAGTCATTTATTATTTTTCATTGCTGACGCACCAGGGTACTTCCAACATACCGTCAGACGTGCTGTGCCTTATAAAGATCCAGCGAAAAGCTGTGCAGTGCGAAGTGAAATGAAGCCGCGTTGATTATAAGCGGTCTTGACTCTTTGAGCTGCACCTTTTTCACTGTCATTATTTCAGAGAACTGTCAAATCCAAGCCGTGTACACACAATCTATGCATGTACCTTCACCGACGAGGACTACTTAACTCTACAGATGCATACTTAAAAATAAGTGCGATCTTATGCCTACCTCGCAAACTATTTGCCCATGATCTGCTGAACCCGGTCACTCTTTGGCTGTTCCTTTCCCGCTCCTATTGTCTAACAGCCGTCGCGGACTGTTTCTATACTCACTCGTATAGTGTGCTGTACAGCTGCACGATGTGCGCGGGCGTGTACTGGAGCAGGTCCTCGAAAGTGGTGGCCTGGTAGCCCGTGCAGTACTGCAGGTAGTCCACGTACGGCCGCAGACCGTGCTCGCGACCGCGCTGCAGGTTCAGCGCGACCAGGTCCAGCCCGTACGAGTCGTTGCGGAGCCGGTACAGGTGGTGGGTGACGCCCTCGGTGATGAAGCTGCACGTGCGATCGAGGCTTTCATTAGCACAGTGCGATAGAGGTCGGTAGCCAGGTCGTGTCAGTGACATAGGTCGGAAAAATAAACTTTGCTCACCGAGACTTCTTACGTTTTCTTAGGGACCATTTAGACTCAGACTTGCACGGATGCTACGTAGCCGGTCTCACCTGGATTGACACTAACTGAAATTCCGCTCTCTTTCGGACTCAGGCCCTTCACGTCCCCTCATGGGAGGCCTAGGCCCGGCCACTTAAACCTGCTGGTTTCTCCTAATAAAGTTCATTCCTCCTCCTCGGACTCATTCAGGCTGTCACTTACGATTCATGCTACGTCAGACTAAGTTGACTCGTGGACTAGTTTGCCAAATCCTTGTGAGTTGCGTGTAAAATGGAAAGCCGGTCAGTGATGCAAAAACACGGATGTCCACTGAAGGTCTCAGCTTGGCGGCCATTGCGACAGTCTCCACAAGTCCACCGGGTATTTCTGCAAAGTTTAACTAAAATCCGCGAACTTGTTGATTGACTTGATCTCAAGGTCCTTTTTTCTTCCGGAGATCAAGTACCTACGTGAATGTCGCTGCTGCATTTAGGACATGTACACACATATAGTGCGGCTGTACGGATGCCGAATTCGTTAGAACTGGAGAAGCCTGCCAGGTGGATGGAGTTTTGTGAAAGAAAGACAGCTGGAATCCAGAACTACTGCGGCGTAGGAATACGAAGAGCTTTGTTCAACAGTCCATGTATACGGTAGTTCATCTCTTTCGTATTTTTTTAGGGGTAGTATAAGTTCCGTGTGAGCCGAATTGTAGATATTTCGTTTTTTGTGATACTCCAATAACGATAGGCGATTGCAGTGTCAGTATATGTACTGTATCGCAACATACGTACTGCACAAATCTTTGTAAGGACACTTTCAGTAGAGAACCAGGAGTGTTCAGATATTAAAAGTTCGTTTTGAAAATTCCGTTCGTAACGAAACAACAGCAAAGACTGCATTACCTGTCGTAGTGTTGCCCCGGATGCCGAAGCAGGCCCCGGATGATGTTGTCCATGTCTCCGTGGTACAAGTAGAAGGGGAAAAAGTAGAAGTCCTGCAACTCAAATGGACTACGCTGGCCATCGATGTCAATCCTGCGCATACATATAGACATGATGAAAGGAGAAAAATAGGACAGGTCGTATGTTCACTAGAAAAACAAGTCTTTTTTTCTATGAAAAAATGCGTAAACGGTGGGCGGGTGCTCGAGCCGACGTTTCGACAAGTGGACTTGTCTTCCTCAGGCTGGAACTAAAATCAGTTCCAGCCTTGATCAAGACAATTCCACTTGTCGAAACGTCCGCTCGAGCACCCGTCCACTGTTTACGGATTCTTTTTCATCGCAAGCTTCCATCTTCCCCTTCTTGAAGTTTTTTTTTTTTCTAGTGATTCAACAAAGTGACGTTATAATGCGCGGTCGAGTTCCAAAACTCAGGAACCTAGCTAGCGCGATTATTCGTTGCATGTTGCAAGTCGACAAAATTGGCACGAGTACACTTGATGTGAGCACTTTAAACGGCGTAAACAGAAATGCGTCTGCACCGCGTCAAATATTTGCTGGAGCAAATATTGCTTTAAGCAGGTGTGTTTCAAAGGTAGACTAACAGCCAAGCTCCTCCCCTCTCTGCAATTGGGTGCCACGGCTAGTACGGATCAGAGCAAATAAAAAACATACATCCCAGCTGGTGAGCCCCAGAAGTCGTCGGGAAGCTGAGCCATACAGCGTAGACATATAACAGCCCAGATCACATTGAGTGGATGCATACGCAACGAAGGCTCCCGCATTAAAGAAAGAAGAAGGAAATGAAAACCCGGCCGTTATGATCCGGTAATAGTGCCAAGATAAACTGCATCGTAGGTTAAAGTAAATTAGGGGGCCGACAGATGGAAAACACATTGTGAGAAAGCGGTTGTTTAAAATAAAAAAGAAGGCTGCCTAGAGAGTCTGACTTCCGTTATATATTTGTTTGTACATCTTTTTCTTTGCAAAGATCCTAGAGTGCAAGAAAGATGGCAGACGAAAAGAGCAGCATGCTTTAGCACTGCGTACCGGGGTTACGTACGAAGGAACGCCGTTACGGACGCAACGTACGCAGTTCTAAAACTCGCTGCACACACCATGAGCGATCATGTTGCTGTAATTGTCTCTTCGGCTATCTTATTTCTATTGTTCTGGGTTGTTTACAAACGCTTCAGCTCCAACAATAGACCACCCATCCATTCTAGCGGATTGTTTACACGCATAATGAACCGTGTTCATTACACGCGGGTATAGCCAACTTAGAACATACGCTCTGGCGGTGCGCCGCTTTACTCTTCGTCGAATGCATCTTCGTCGCCGTCCAAATGGGAGGCTACCATTAGTAGCCTCAGATTTGAAGAACAGCCATGGGCAGTCCAACGGGCCCGCGACGCAGCAGAGAGACTTGGCCTTTCTGTTCCGACTAGGGAGCGGGCCGCTACTGCTAGAGCGCATTTCGATGGACCTTAAAGGGACACTAAAGGCAAATAAATATTAAGTCGACGTTGATTGTTGAAACAGCGATCCAGAAACCTCGTAGTGCTATTTTTATTCCAAGGAAGTGCTATTTTGAAATAAAATCACGTTTTAGTGGTCCGCATCGCGTTAGCGCACTTCAAATCACCCGCCTGAAATCAGACTTTCATACGTCACTGCTGCCGTGCCCAACGTTGCCCGCCTTTACTGCGCGGGCGCCGACACTAGTAGCAGCAGAGCGAAAGTAGCGGGACCCACAGCAGCAACAACGGCCATCGAAGCCATCGAAGCTTGCCGCAATCGCCGCAATGGGTGTGGACGGAGAACTTGACAACGAGACATTGGCTCGCGACGCTGGGCTCCAATTCAGCGACTTCAGCCCCGATGAACGCGGTATGTTGCTGAGGGCTCGTACTGCCGGCGTCGTTGCATGCGGCATTCTGTCGAACTTTCTGTCAGCGACTTTCACGAGCGCGCAAAACAAACGCGGCAGTACGCGATCCCGAAACTACCACTGAGACGCGACCGCGTGAGCGAAGCAGGGCGCCGGGCGAAGCGCAGTTCGGCCAAAACGGAACCTTTGAACCACGCGCGCCATTCCCCATGGCAACGCCACAGAGGTTCTTTTTTCCATGAATCAAACGGAAATGAACAAACAACATTTTATTACGTCTTTTGATGCATGGAAGGTTCTTTTTTATTGCTGCTAGTTTGATTACTAGTGATTTATTGTAGGCAGACTCTCATACGTCATCGGGATCACTTCCAAAATGTCCCACTCTTGGCGCTCATCGTGTGATACATTTAGCTTAATTTCTCGGTAAGTAGGGCACTGCTGTTGATAATATTGCCGTTTTAGAAGTTGTCATACATTGAGCTTTCACTCTGACATAAATTGTTATTTGCCTTTAGTGTCCCTTTAATAAAGATTTTCCATCCACCCATCCATCTCTTATCCCGCAGATGATACAAAAATCACGTCCCTAGATCTACAGCATGGTAGTACCTCTGGAAGACGCCGTCGATGAGCGTGTGTCCCAGGCGGAAGGCTGCGGCGGCGAACTCGTTGAGTATGGTGGCGTCCACGTCAGGCGCGTAGCGACTGCGGCCCGTGGGCACCAACTGGTAACGCACCATCGCCTCTGGTCCCAGGATGGGCGGCAGCCACTCGGCGTACACGATGTGCTGCCACTGGGCATTCAAGATGCGCCTGCGCACGACCCAGTGTCAGTTCAGTTAAACTGGGTTTGTATTCTCAAGAGCACACCGAATAACTCTTAGGAGAAATATTTCAGCCGATCGTGATGCGGACCTGTTTATTGGGGAAGTCGGCTGACCAATTGCCAAGGGTCGCTTGCGAACGTAAAGCTTTTCGAAATCGGCACTTTTTTTTTGTTTATCGTTACATGTTGCCAACGCATTCAAGAAAATGGATCTGCTTGTCGCATCACAACTTGCATCTGGATACTGGTCTAGCAAAGAGGCTGGGGTATGAACATGTCTAAAAGACAGAAACGATAGAAGTGACAGCCAGTCCTGAATGCCAATGGGTTCATGGTCTTACGGGATAGTCTATTTGGAAGCCAACAGCTCGGGATCACGTGACCTGAGCAGAAACGTCACATATTGCTCCGCCGTAAGGTATGAACGAGAGGCAGGGTTGTGCCCAGTGTCGCGTAAGTATCGCTATTTTGCCAGTTTCACTGGTTGGTCCGTATCACTCGGGTGGTTGGGGCGTAGGCAGCAACTGACACCGTACCACTTAGCTGTTCTCGCTATCCGGCCGGCACCACTACTGCCAGAGCCAGGGTCGACAGCTAGGTGGCGTTGCATCAGTGACGTCATAGTGACGTTTCTGCTCACGTCACGCGACCCCACGCTGTTGAAGTGCGAATGGACTCTCCGTGATCTCACATGACGCACAACAGCAACAGTCAGGGCGCTAAGGAACAGCCTGCTGCATGTGCTCGAGTTTCTGCTCTAGGGCTACCTAGTAAAGTATCTTCGAGGTTAACTTGGACGCCTTGGCAAAACAATGTCTATATTTGTTGTTTTTTGGCGTCTGCGTTTAGAAAAGTTGTTAAGCAATTAAAGACAGATGCGTCGCTTTAAACAAGATAGGTACTTACTTATGCGTACTATAGTTATAATTCATTGACATAATGATACTATATTTATCAGTGTCATAGTACTATGTTGTGCCTCGAATGTTTGACAATGATAAGTATAGTGTCACTATAGTACGCGTACTACGCGTACTATAGACCAGAATTTTCATCGCTTCAGGGGCAGCCATTTTTGGTGGAGAGCTGCTGATCACATGGATGGAACGGACGATCACGATAACAATTAGCCTGTCCTTATCTCATGGTGGCTGTGCTGACCTGGAGTGTTCGCTCGCCATGAGTCATGACGTAACAAGACCGCAGCCCCTAGCGCTGGCCGCGCCGACTCATGATAGCTGGGGTCAAGATTACGCAGGCTTATTCTACACGTGGGTGCGAAAGTACGAGTAGAAATAATCTGGCCTATACTTATCATTGCCATAATGTCTAACCGATTGCAGCACTAGAGTTCCTCTAGCACTTTCAATATGAAGCTCTACCAGCTCTATAGCTTTAGCCGTTGTCGCGACATCTCAGATAGCGAGCACCAAGCGCGCATGCGTCGTACCGTGTCGTGGAAGAGCCTATCGTCGTCCCAGTGAGTGTTGAGCTGCTGCAGGCGGCGGGCGACACGGTTGTGGTGCCGGAGCCACACCGTGTGCATGCTCGTCAGCGCCGGATGCTCGTTCACGCGCTCGTCACCTGCGCATGCGCAGAGCGACTCAGTCAGCACTGTTCCGCTTCTTGAAGTGAGGTCGCAAGTCTTCAGTCAAAGCTTTATCAGACGTGTATGAGTCAACTATACGACGCAAAGAGTATGGGAAGCTTCCCTACTGTCTCAGTAATATATTGATTTACTTTAACTTTCACGCTTCAGAAATTTTGTCATTTTCAGTAGGGGCGTGCGATTAGTGAATTTTTGAACCGAATCGAATACGAATCGAATAGCGATGACATCGAATTGAATACGAATACGAATCGAATACTATTCGAATAGTTTTTGATAGTAAGGCAACCATTTTCGTACAAACCAAGAATTCCACAACATTTTACTTGAACGAAATATTCACTAGCTTTAACAAAGGAACATTACGATTACTTTTAACCGGCAAAAAATACCACAATTTTGTAAACTAAGGCAAGCTCGTTTTGTAATTGCAGGTTGATTTACAAAAGAGATTACAGTATTCAAGGTGGTACTTTGACAACAGCTTAAATAAAACTGATATATGTATAAATAAAACAATATTCGTGAGCCAACAGCATCATGGATGTCATAATAAAGACAGTGGATTGATGACCATGTCGCTTCCGCGACATGCCTTCATCCTCTAATCAACATAGCGTCGGCAGTCTCGTAAAACCTTGAGCTGCAGGCATTTCGGTAATTCGACGATTAAGACAAGAAATGTTATCCTTCTCTCTTCAACGTTTCGTTCCTTGAA